>NC_142947.1:22113009-22195509 GCF_046866305.1 Octopus bimaculoides
CAAGAGGAACAGCATCAAAGTTTGCAGTTTAGACTGCAAGAAAGCTTTTAGGAGGGATGAAAAGTTGTAAACTAAGACAATGTTTTGGCACACTTAGCATGTGGTATGAAAAACATAGAAAAACAATCCTGTCACATATGTGTCACAAACTCTAAATTCTGTTGGAAGAACTTATGAACAACCAAATAAATGAAAAACGTACTGAGAGTGATCTGGAGAGTAAAGTACTTCTACAACAATCTATTTCAAAAGAAGTCTGCATTTTGCTGGTTTTGTTGAAGAGTTATAAGAAATGTTCCAAACCTGGACCAATAATGTGGAGTCTAAAAGCCTAAAGGCTCAAATGAAGATGGCAAAAGGTAATTAGATAATTTTTAGAGAGTACATAAAAAAAAAAAAAGCTAAACAGAATAGTACCATCAAAGTAACATAAGCCTTCTTTATATGGTTTAGTTAGAAGAAGAATGATAGTACCAATGACTTATTTTTAGCAAGATCTCTGAGAGTGCCTGGGGGAGAGAGAGGAGGACAGCATACATTTTATTGGATGCAGCTGTGCATTGTTAACCAGCTAGAGGAGATGTTCTCTTGGGGTTAAAAAATTGCAGTAGAATCCACTTGAATGGACAGCCATGTTAAAGTGGCTACGAATATTACTTGCCAATACATTACTGTAGTTGGCAGCAGTGTATCAAGGTACAGAAATATCTTCAGATCAATCAAAGAGTTATTCCAAATACTTGCAACAGGTTGGTGGTACCCAAGGGCCACATGCTAGATTTCAGTCAATATATAGAAGAAAGATATAAATGCAGTAGCTTATAATAAGTAAATGTAAAGGGTGCAGAAAAGGCTGTAAGACTAATGAGAAACTACCTCTTTAAATGGTTATGTAACGACATCCATGATTTGCTCAATTAACTTGAGGTGATCTAATTAGAGTAATTGGTGGCTGTAGCTAAAGCACAGTAGTGTTAGAGTAAGACATGCGAAGAAGTTGAGAGCTGTAGGCATCAAAAATTTTCTTTCTCAATACAAAGAATGATGAATATGAGACATTCGATGCCATTAGGTAGTGAGACCTATGTCGTTGAATGTGGAAAGTGTGGAGGAGCTAGAGAAAAAGAGTCAAGTACCATCATAACCAGCATAAAATATACAGTTCACAAATGAGTTGAGAAGGTAGCTCGACATTAAAAGTTTTGGCCTAAGATAGACCTGGTTAAGTAGACCTATGGTCAGTAGCATTCCAGCTATGACCATCCCAGTTTTCCATTAAATTAATCTCAGATTTAAATTTTTCCAAATATGTCCCTTTTTTTCCCCCTTCACATTAAAAAAAAAAAAAAAGATTTGAGAATGATTTGGCTGTTATATCATCGAATAGGCTGACTGGCCCTGCAGATATATAGATGTTCCCTCACTGGCTAAAATCATTAAAGATATAAAAACAAAGTACATAAGAGAGGCAAATACACTGGAACAGCCACTGTTGACCACCTATAGGGTGTAGGTGTAAAATGGACTGTCAGTAGTAAACCCCATAAAAGATCTGAGAAAAAGTGGTTAAAGTTAGATATATAAATGTTGGGCCTTAGGAGATGCTGGAGGATTGAGAAAAATGCCACTACGCTGTATTTGGGACCTAATAAATCCATGTCAGCATAAAAAATTGTATGCTAAAACAATGATGATGATGATGATGATGATGATATATAATTATATATAAAATATATTTATCTCTGTGTGCTGTCTATGTATGTTTATATGCTTCTCATGTATACACACACAAACCATTATATATATATATATATACACACACATTATATATATATATATATATATATATATATATATATATATATATATAAATATATATATGATCTTGTATTAGTATGGAAATTGTACATTAACATATAAGTTATTAAACTGCCATAGGACAAGCAGGCAACTGTACTGTTGCTGTCCATCTGGCAGGGGTCACTTGGTCTAGGAGGCCAGAGATCATTTTACTTGACAGGATAAGAATTTGTGGCTTGTCTCGTCGCGACCCATCCAGTGAAGACATCTCTGCAATAAAGAAGAAAATAAACGAGTAAATTTAATTGAAATTAATAAAATCATTAGAGAAAAAAAAAAACCCTACAATTATAACAACAACAACAACAAATTGCTCATTTATAACAGAAACCTGAAAGCTGAATAGTTTCATGTCTTGCACCCCTTCAGGACACAACTGTGATTGCTGTAGGATTTAAAATTGTTTTGGGTTAGAGGCTAGATAGGAATGAGGTTAGTATGCACTGCTGGATGTGTAATGTAAATATACATGTGCAACAGAGTACAAGTGTATTGAGAGAGAAGTTAGGTATAGAGTAAGCCATCAGATTAATATAAAATTGGGTTTATTATAACTGAACATAAAAACAAACATTAATATATATATATATATAATATATATATATATATATATATATATATATATATATATATATATATATAGAGAGAGAGAGAGAGAGAGAGAGAGAGAGAGAGAGAGCAATAAGAAAATGGAGGGGATTAATAGCGACGACTAGAGAAACATCCAAGTACCTCTATTTCATCTACTAATTACTTCAGTCTACTGGAGTGATAAAGGTAGAATGAGGTATTTTACCTCTAGACTGAAACAGCTGTAATATATTATCCCAATTTCCATCACTATATGTTATATTTTTTATAATTACTGATATTTTATATTTTGAATTTTAAATATTAATATATTATATTATACCATATATGTAGGGCATAATATGTCATATGTGTTTGTATATTGTTATAATTGTCCTTTTAGTAAATAAACAAATAATTTGTCATAATATAATGTCTAAAAGTTGATGAATACCACCTCTTGATCCCCTCCATTTTCTTATTGCTCTATAAATTAATAGTAAAATAACTTTTTACCCTCACCCATTTATTACACTTGGTAATGTAATTGTCATGCAATGAAAAAACACTAATGTAATAATAATTGGGTATTCTTCCAGCAGTATATTGGATAGATATTATCCCTTAGTGGGTTAGATTCACAACCCATAACTTTCTTGGATATATATATATATATATATATATATATATATAAATTTTTATATATTATATTTTTATATATATATTTTTTTAACATATATCATATTTATATATATATATAATTTTTATATATTATATATATTTTTTAACCGGATGAATGCGAGTTTGTCCTTTAATTGGAATAATTTCCAAAGATTTCTAATGTCTTTTCTTTGTATTTTACTTTGTATAAATATGAAAACTTGTATAGAAATAATCAGTATATGATTTAACTTATTAACAAGTTAGATCATATATATATATATATATATAACCCATGCTCGTATGGAAAGCGGACGTTAAACGATGATGATATATATATATATATACATATATATATATATATGCGAGTAAAAATAAATACAAAAAAGGGGTTTTGTATGATTGTGTATAGAGGAATATATTATTTTGTTTAAAAGAGTTCCAACACTGTCTGTTTTTTATGTTTTATTTATATTCCTGCAAAACCAATGTGGGATTTAGAATATGGAATATACAATATATAATATAATATACAATATATAATATAAAATAAAAATGGATGGTACTATGAAATAAAGTATTGAATGTCTTATTGAATATATGGAATATGTCTTATTGAATAGATGAAATATTGAGTGTTCAGCATGTCGTGTGTGTGTCAAGTCAACACCTGAACTAAATCACTGAATGGTGATTATTCTAGAGTAAAACAAAATATGCATTCAATAGAACTGCATTATACAGTGGGATATGCTAGGCTACAGAATATTTGTTCTTATTAGCAGTGTTCTTTTTTAGGTGGTTTGGTTTAGCCTGGTTTCAATGTAAAGAAAAGGAAATAAAGCAGAGTTTTTGTAAGAAAGAGGGAATGGGATGAAATGGAGGGGGAGTCATCTGGTGGGATGGTCAGAGGAGTAGTAAGAGTAAATGTGTTCAATCAGGCTGGTGGTTGACCAGAAGGAGGGAAAGAATAGAGGATTTCATCTTGAAATAGTGTTAGAAAATGATGGAGTTGGATCATGAGGTATTGAGATAGAGGGGGATGGAGAGAGAGAGAGAGAACATGTTTAAAATGGAGGGAGAGAGAGATGCAAAAGGGTAGCAGGCATGGCTATGTACAAAGAAGCTTGGTTTTCAACCACACGGTTCTGGGTTCAGTCCCACTGTGTAGCACCTTGAGTAACTATCTTCTACAATAGGCCCAGGCTGATCAAAGCCTTGTGAGTAGATTTTAGATCTGTTAGATGGAAACTGAAAGAAGCCCATTGTATATATGTGTGTGTGTTTGTCCCCCACCAGTGTTTGAGAGTTTACATCCAAATATCTTAGCAGTTTGGCAGAAGGGACTGACAGAATAAGTACCAGGCTTTAAAAAAAAGAAGTACTGGGGTTGATATGTTCAAGAAGACCCTTCAAGGTGGTGCCTCAGCATGGTTACAGTCCAATGATTGAAAGAAGTAAAAAGGTAAAACAATATATGTGTGTGTGTGTGCATGCGTGTGTGTGCATATGTATGTATGTAGAGAGAGTGAAAGGAAGAGACATATTTAAGAAATAGAGACAAACAGTGAAAATTACAAAGGGAAAGAGATGTAGGAAAATGTGTGTATATACAGAGAATGAGAGCAGAGCTGGTTAGAGGTGCGTTGATCAATCAGTGTACAGGTAGCAAAGGTGGAAAATTGCGAAGCGAGTGGAGTGATGGTGGTATGAGTAAGAGTAGCAGTGGGGAAACAATAAGACGAATCAACAACAGTAAAAACAAAAATGATTGCTAAAAGATATCTACAGCAATTTCTACCAAACAAGTAAACAGTCTCTGTCATTGCTCTCTGCTGATATTCAAGCCATAGTAACTTTTTATAGCTAATCCTGCCAGGTGTGGGCATGTGGTAAGAAGCTTGCTTCCCAATCATGTGGTCTTGGGTTCATTCCCACTGTGCAGCACTTTGGGCAAGTGTCTTTTACTATAGCTCTGCTCCTACTAAGGCTTTGTGAGTGAATTTAGTAGATAGAAACTGAAAGAAGCCTATTGCATACATATATGTGTGTGTGTGTGTGTCTTTGTGTTTGTTCCCCTGAACTGCTTGACAACCAGCATTGGTTTGTTTACATCCTTGTATGTAACCTAGTAGTTTGGCAAAAAGAGACTGATAGAATAAATACCAGGCTTAAAAAGCAAAAAAAAAAGCACTGGCGTTGATTTGTTTGACTAAAGTCTTCAAGGTGTTGCCCCAACATGGTCGCAGTCCAAAGATTGAAACAAGTAAAAGATAAAAGAGAAAAATAACCAAAGTAACAGGAAAATAAATGTGGGCAGCATAAATGTGTGTTTCCGAGAACAAGTACAAGTGTGGGAGGGAATGAAGGCTGAAATAACCAACAAGAGTAGAGGTGAGAGTTAGAAAGAGAACAGACAAACTTATACCTAACAGTGTCAAACACATATGGTTCCCTAAGTGGTTGCTAGTATTACAAGGGAGATAATTATATCTTTGTAATATTTGGTGGGAAGTTAGAAATCGGAATTTGAAATTAAGGAATTATAAAGGAAAAAAAATGCATAGAATTTATATATTTAATTTTTTGTCATGTGTGTGTGTGAGAGAGAGAGAGAGAGAGAGAGAGAGAGAGAGAGAGAGAGAGAGAGAAAGAGAGAATGAAGAAGAATTAAAAACATGTTGATTTCTGAGAAAATTTGAGAAGCAAAGAAATTGGCGGAGCGAAAAGATGAGTATTGAAAAGAAGAGATAGTGGAGTAAGAAAAAGATGGGAGTGGCATATAAGAGGTAGATGTGGTAAAAGTGATGGGGATGATTAAGAAGATGTAGATAGGACAGAGAAGATACAAAATAGCATAAAAAAAAACAACAATAAAATACAGCAAACACATGATCAAAGGAAAAAAACGAGAAACTAGCTACTTGTAAGAAAGAACTGAGAACATACCAAAGTACTATCTTCTACAACAGTTGACAACACATAAACAGCCCTTAGATAGCAAAACAGCCCAGATAGCCAAATAGAAAATACAAGAATGGAAGGAAAAAAAGAAAAAGAAAAAAAAGAGAAAAATTTCCTTGTTTTCTGTTATAAAGTAAGCATTCCAACAAAGCATTCCAAAAAGCAGTAGCAGGAAGAGCAGAATGGAGTTCTAGAACAGGAATTAGACATACTATAATTTCAGCCAAATACCAAGCATCTTGACTGTTACAGTCAATGTCTCTCACCTTCTCCAGGTACCTGTTGTGTTCAGTAACATTCTTTGAATTTTAAATCTATGGCTACAGATAGATCACATTCTCTGGTCTGTTCCAGTATTAGGAGAATAACTAAAACAGGAACATCCCTGGGTATGGGACAAAAGAATAAGAACAATCTATATCCATAAATTTAATATCCACTTTGAAATTTACAAAGTTGCTGAATATGACAAATACCGGTAGTATAGAGAAGGCTGGAGGATACAATTCTATGACTATAGCCACCAAGAGGACGACACTAGTCGAAATATATTAGTGTGAAATAATTCCTCATCACAAAAATTCAGACTATATAACATATCTATTAATATTTAGCAAAAGCCACAGAGTGACCCAAAGGCCAAGAGTTTCGTGCATTGGCACTTATCAAAAATTTTGATGAGTGCCAGTGTATGAAACTCTCAGTGATTGAGTCACTCTGTTGCTTCTGTTAAATATTAATAAAACAATACACATATGACTCGTGTTTTGAGTTCTAGTTTTCCTGTTTGTATCACCATACATACATACATATATATATACATACAGGGTGTGATGGATAAATTGTCGCCATTTTATATCTTTAATTTTGCACATGAGGTTTGTTTGTTTTTGATTTTGTCGACTACATAGTATATTAGGGTCAGTTGAGCACTGTCTGTGAGAAAAACAGCACCATGATGCAATTCACTCTGCCAGAAATTTGGAAACGATATGCTGTACTACTTGGCATTCGTGTCAGAAGCTCCAATACGAACATTTCAGAGTTTTAGGGTGTCAATCTGAGGACAGTGCATCAGATTTGGAAAGAGTTGGATGAGCCTAATAGTGATTATGAAGGTATGGCAGCTCAAAAAACTCACTTTGATCGTTCTGATAAGAAAAGAACTGAATTTGTTGGTGAGATTCAGGCCATAGTTGACAATGATCCCTCCAAGTCAATAAGGTCCATTGCCAGAGATATGGGAGTGTCAGTGTTTCTTATCAGGCAAGTAGTGCATGAAAACATTTGGTATTCCTCATACAAGATGAGAAAGGGCCACTTTTTTATCCTAAGCCATCAGAGACAAGAGGAAAGACCGTACAATGAAGCTTTTGAACAAACTCAAGCAGACCCTCCAAGCAAACATGCTTTAGTTTTTCTCAGACGAGAAAAACTTCTTCCAGGATCAGATGGTGAACACACAGAACTGTTGGCTTGCCATGTCCCAAAAACATGTACTGAGAGTGATAAAAATCAAACATCCAGTCAACATTATGGTGTTAGGAGTGATAGCGATGTTATGCCTTCATTCATCTTCCCACACAGCCTCAGACTCAACACGGAGGCCTACATCAAGTGCCTGGAGGAAGTAGTGCTGCCCTGAGTCAAGAGGGTGGAAGTCCCTATCTCTGGCAACAGGACACTGCACTATGCCACACAAGCAGGAGAGACCAGTCAGACAATTTCTGCAACTACATCACCCCTAACATCTGGTGACCTGACTTACCAGACTGCAAACTCCTTGATTATTATGTGTGGGGTGCAGTTGAGCAAGAGACCAACAAAACTCCCTGTAACACCAAAGATGAACTGAAGGTAAGGATTATGGCAGCATTCACTAACTTAAAGAAGGGGACTGTCCAGAAGAGTTGCAGGAGATTCCGAAATCGTCTGGATGGCGATTTTATTAAATAAATTTACTCTTTTGTATTTCAAGATATTTTTATGTAATTTCAGTAAATATATCTGTTAACATGTCAGTGTTATTTTCCTTTTTGCATAATTTAGACGACAGTTTATTCACCGCACCCCATATATATATATATATATATATATATATATATATATATAAATAAGATTGTGATGAAACATTTCACTACACTTATAGCATGGTCAGAATCAAATTCAAACTTTTGCCTACATCAAACTCAAAAACAATGCAACCGAAATGAAAACTAGTGGCAACAGCAACATTGTAGCATGCATGCATACACATGCATACATACATGCATGTACACAGTTAGATGAAACAACTATCTGACAATTCTTAAAATAAGCAATCAGCCCAGTATTATTCTGTGCACCAACATAACATAAACACACTGTAAGCGTGTATATATGTGTTAATGCATACATGTGTCATGGTTATTAGAGTTTCAAACCTAGATGCCAAAAGCTTTTCATACAGCCAGCCATACTCAATACATAACTTAACCTACTACAATAAACATACAGCCAAACCATATGCGTTCGCATCACAAGTGTTTATCAAGTACACTTGTATTTTCAAATATGTGAGTGTATATATATATATATATATATATATATATATATATATATAAACACATACATACAGATACATGTAGGCATAGCTGTGCAGTTGAGAAGCTTGCTTCTATGTAGTTTTGGGTTTATGTTCCACTGTGCGGCACCTTGGGCAAGCGTCTTCTACTATAACCCTGGGCTGACCAAACCCATGTGAGAGGATTTGGTGGACGGAAACTGAAAGAAGTCTATTGTATATGTATATATGTATGCCTGTATATGTATTTGTGTGTGTGTGTGTTTTTGTGTATCCTTGTCTTGAAATTACATTATGATCGTAAATAAGCATCACCATGATACAAACGATGATGTTTGTTTCCAGTCTTCCATGAGAAACATGTCTGGCCATGAGGAAGTATTTCCTTGCTTGGAAATACGTTAGGGTTGGCGGCAGGAGTGGTATCTGGCTGTAGAAAACCTGCCTCAGCGAATTTTGTCTGACCCATGCAAAGCATGGAAAAGCAGACGTTAAATGATTATGATGATACACACATACATACGTATATACATACATAGATAGATAAGATAAGATATGTTTAAACTATTGCAACAGTGGACAGTGACGAATCACTAAAACGGATGTTCACAGGGTTACCTTTGCTGTTTGACACTGAGGCAGCAGGGTCGTCCGATTTGGACTGTTTGACTGCACAAGCCGACTCTACAAATAAAGGAGTTGTCAGTGAACGTACAGTGTGTTAATCAGTAGCAATCAGACTTTAGAGGCAAGAAACAAATTATTAATTAAAGAGAGCAAACAGTCAGAGTTAGAAGAATGTAGAGAGAGAGAGAGAGAGAGAGAGAGAAATATATAGACAGAGAGAGAAAGAAAGAAACAAACAGAGCACGTAAGTAAATGTAGTGTGATTAATCCTTTCAGGATTATGTTTCAAAATGAAATACATTGTTTATATATTTTTTTGAAAATAATTAGTAATTTGGCAGGAATTTCAGTAAAATAACTAACTGTTGTAACTAAGATGATATTTAGAAAGATGACTGACTGCCTGACTAAACTGAAAGCTTTTAATTTCAGCATGAATATTTTAACACTTTTCATGCCACAGACACTAATAAGCGTCTCTTATCTATAATTACGAAATCCTAGTGATGCACATATGCATTGCTCACAGGCAGCTGTAAAATCTCAGGGGGAATTATGTGTGTCTTTTGACTGTCCATATGGGATTTCATAGTTATAGATAAAACATGTTTACATGCGTACGTGGTATGGATGGTTTTAACAGGTACAGGCATCCTCTTTCAAGAAGTGGGCCACGTGAGACATAACTCATTATCAGGTGGGCTGCATAACTAAAAAAAAATTCAAGGTAATTTTTTGATAGGCATGCCATTCAGAAGGTCCCTTAGACCCACAATTTGCCTACGACTGCTTTAAAATATGACTATTTTTATCATAGAACCAGGCAGGATGATGTAAAAAGGGTTAAGAAACAGAGTGAAAGTGAACAAACAAAAGAGAAAACGCCCACTTTTAATCAACAAACAATCACAATTAGCAACAGGAGGAAGTGGGTGGAGTGGAGAGAGAGAAAGGAACAGTATGTGCAGTAAAAGCAAGAGTGGTAGTAGTAGTAGCAGTTAGTGTCAGAGTTGTGGCTATGTTGTTAAGATTGCTTTCATTTTCTTTTTAGGAAAAAAGCAAATAAATAAATTAAAAAATTTAAAAAGTAAACATAAAATAGAATTTGTTTGTGCATTGGTAACAGAGAAAATAAATAGCAATAATTTGTGAAATATTAAAAGTAAATTAGAAAAATTTCCAAATACAAAAAAAAAAATAAAATGATAATACTTTCATATTTCTTTATTGCCCACAAGGGGCTAAACATAGAGGGGACAAACAAGGACAGACAAAGGGATTAAGTCTACATCGACTCCAGTGCATAACTGGTACTTAATTTATCGACCCCCGAAAGGATGAAAGGCAAAGTCGACCTTGGCAGAATTTGAACTCAGAACATAACGGCAGACGAAATAACGCTAAGCATTTCACCCGGTGTGCTAACGTTTCTGCCAGCTCACCGCCTTATTATAATACTTTCTACTATAGGCAAAAGGACTCAAATTTTTGTAGGAAGGTGTTTGTTGATTATACTGACTCTAGTGCTCAACTGATACTTATTCTATGAGCCCCACAAAAGAATGTATGGCGAAGTCAACCTTGGCTGAATTCAGAACATAAAGACAAATGAAATGCCGCTAAGCATTTTGTCCAGCACGCTAACAATTCTGCCACTGTTTCTAACATAAGCACAAGACCAGAAATTGTGTGTGTGTGTGTGTGTGGGTAACTGGTACATTATTTTCTTGGTTTACTAGAATGATGAAAAAAAAGCAAAGCTGACCGTGACAATATTTGAACTCAAAACATAAAGGGGCAAAAGAAATACCACAAGGTATTTTGTGTGATGCTTTAACAACTGTGCAAATTCATTGTCATCAAAAATATAATAATAATAATAATAATAATAATAATAATAATAATAATAATAATCTTTTCTACTAAAGGCACAAGGCCTGAAATTTTGGGGGAAGGGGCTAGTTGATTCCATCAACCCCAGTTCTCAACTGGTACTGTATTTTATTGATTCTGGAGGGAACTCAGGACATAAAAAGCAGTGCAAAACATATGAAGCTGCAAGGTATTTGGTCCAATATGATAACTGTTTTTGCCAATCCACTGCCTCAATAATAATAATAATGGTTGCAGATTTTGCCACAAGGGCAGCCATTTTGGGGAAGGGGATAAGTCGATTACATCAACCCCAGTGTTTCACTTAATTTATCGACCCTGAAAGGATGAAAGGCAAAGTCGACCTCAGTGGAATAATAATGATGATGATGATAATAATAATAATAACAATAACAATAATAATGATAATTTTGATAATAATAATAATAATAGATGCCCTGATGCAGTACTAGGTACTGGTTTTCATGGCTTCTTATCTTAATTGATTGGAAGTGTTATCATGTACATTGTTTTGTCTTGGTATAAAAGATGGGCTACAGCAAATATTCTGCTTAATACCACACATTTGCTTGTCAGTTGTTTGACCTCAACCAGTTGAGCATGTCCCTTGGTGGCTGATGATATGTGCATCTCTGATCATGAGCAGAAGTAGTGGGGGAGCATCATAGCCATGTGTTGAGAGGAAATCTCTGGGGTTTGGATAATTCATCTTTGGAAACATGGGTGTTTCGTTCAATATCTTTAAACAAACCTTATTCAGGAACCTTTTTAGCGGGATGGGCTATACTCAAACTGAGAAAATTCTAACTGGGCTCCACTTGCAAGGTCATGCGCTGTTTATCTTAATATGAGATCACCATGTTGCACACATATGGTTGTGATGCATGTGCCTGGTGTACCTCTGTCAGACAGGTAGTCATGAAGGGTATACTGGGCTTCGTATATTTTACCCCAGTGTCACTTTGATGGCATGCGCTATTCTCTCACCCAATAATAATGATAATAATAATAATAATAATAATAATAATAATGGTTTCAAATTTTGCCACAGGGGTAGCAATTTTGGGGGAGGAGATGAGTTGATTACATTGACCCCAGTGTTCAACTGGTACTTACTTTATTGACCCTGAAAGGATGAAAGGTAACGTCAACCTCGATGGAATTTGAACTCAGAACGTAACGATTGGTGAAATGCTGCTATGCATTTTGCCCAGAGTACTAACGATTCAACCAGCTTGCCACCTTAATAATAATTATTCATAATTTTTGGCACAAGGCCTGCAATTTTAGGAGATGGGGCAAAGTGAATTACATTGATCCCCAGTACTTGGCTGGTATTTTACTGACCCTGAAAGGATGAAAGGCAAAGTTGACCTAGCTGACATTTGAACTCAGAGTGCAAAGAACTGGAAGAAATGTCACAAAGCATTTTGTCTGGCAATGCTAACAATTCTGCCCAATAATAATAATAATAATAATGATAATAATAATAATGATGATGATAATAATTTCTACTATAAGCACAGCACAGAGCCTGAAATTTTGGGGGGTGGGGGGCTAGTCAATTACATTGTCCCAAAGTGCAACTGGTATTTATTTAATCACCCCCCCCCCGCCCGAAAGGATAATAACAGCTGAAAATTGTAAAAAGATTGCAAAGATTATATAAAGGAAAGAGACAAGACATAGCACACAAGGAGGAAGGGGGAAAGAAATGGAAGTGTGAGAAAGAAAAGGAGGGAGGAGAAGTGAATAGATTAGAGAGTGGGAGGTCTGATTTGAAGATGAAGAGGTGAGAGGGAAGGAGGGAAGGAGAAGGAGGGAGGGAGAGGGAGAGAGAGGGGGGGTATAAATAGAAGAGAGAAGTTGAAAAAGAATTGAATATTGTACTGACATTGAATAAATACAGCAAGTTAAAAAAAGATGAATGCGATAGAAGTGTAAACAAAAACACTGGTGATGTGTGGATATGTCACTACCCCACACACATTTTATAGGTGTGGACAGAAAACATCGAGGCATGGAGGTTATCACCGTTTTTCATATATATATATATATACACAAGAATAAGGGCAGGGAATTGTCAATTAGTAATAGAATTAATAATTAACAATTTTGCCAAGTAGTTCAGTATGAAAAAACCTTTATCGGTAAAACCATTTATCATCATAAATATACAGGGATTAGCATTGAGTTGCTTCTCCAACATACTGAAAATTTAGAAATAGCAGTCAAAGAACTACTGCTTCTAAACTACAAATTTTTCTCTAAACGGATGGCGATATTTATGGCACACATAGAACAAAAAACCAGAGGGAAAAAGAGAAAAATTTGTAGTTTAGAAGCAGTAGTTCTTTGACTGCTATTTCTAAATGTTCAGTATGTTGGAGAAGCAACTCAATGCTAATCCCTGTATATTTATATATATATATATATATATATACATATATATATATATATATACATATATATATATATATACATATATATATATATATACACACATATATATATATATATATATACATATATATACATATATATATATATATATACATATATATATATATATATATATATATATATATATATACATATATATATATATATATATCTATATATATATATATATATATATATATATATATATATACATATATATATATATATATATATATATATATATATATAAACATATATATATATATATATATCTATATATATATATATACATATATATATATATATATATCTATATATATATATATACATATATATATATATATATATATATATATATATATATATACATATATATATATATATATATATATATCTATATATATATATATATATATATATATACATATCTATATATATATATATATATATATATATACATATATATATATATATATATATATATATATATATATACATATATATATATATATATATATATATATATATATATATATATATATATATATATACATATATTCTATCTCATTCCAGGGTGAAAAACTAGAGGTAGTCGATAGCTTCCGCTATCTGGGCGACCAAGTTAGTAGTGGGGGTGGGTGCGCTGAAAGTGTAGCTGCTAGAATAAGAATAGCCTGGGCAAAGTTTAGAGAGCTCTTACCCCTGCTGGCGACAAAGGGACTCTCACTCAGAGTAAAAGGCAGACTGTATGACGTATGCGTACGAACAGCCATGCTACATGGCAGTGAAACATGGGCTGTAACTGCTGAGGACATACGTAAGCTCGCAAGGAATGAAGCCAGTATGCTCCGTTGGATGTGTAATGTCAATGTGAATACCCGTCAGAGTGTAAGTATCTTGAGAGAAAAGCTGAACATTAGAAGCATCAGTTGTGGTGTGCAAGAGAGACGATTGCGCTGGTATGGACATGTGGTGAGAATGGAGGAGGATAGCTGCGTGAAAAAGTGCCACACCCTAACAGTTGAGGGAACCCGTGGAAGAGGTAGGCCCAGGAAGACCTGGGCTGAGGTGGTGAGGCAAGACCTTCGTACATTGGGCCTCACCGAGGCGATGACTACTGACCGAGACCTTTGGAAATGTGCTGTGCATGAGAAGACCCGGCAAGCCAAGTAAGATCGTTGCCAGTGCCCCTGGACTGGTTCTTGTGCAGGTGGCACATGAGATGCACCATTTTGAGCGTGGCCGTTGCCAGTACCGCCTGACTAGCTCCCGTAGGATTTTCGAGCGAGATCGTTGCCAGTGCCCCTGGACTGGCTTGTGCAGGTGGCACATAAAAGACACCATTTCGAGCGTGGCCGTCTTCGTGCGGGTGACACGTAAAAGCACCCACTACACTCTCTGAGTGGTTGGCATTAGGAAGGGCATCCAGCTGTAGAAACTCTGCCAAATTAGACTGGAGCCTGGTGTTGCCATCCGGTTTCACCAGTCCTCAGTCAAATCGTCCAACCCATGCTAGCATGGAAAGCGGATGTTAAACGATGATGATGATGATGATGATGATATATATATATATATATATATATATATATATATATATATATATATATATATATATATATATATATATATATATGAAAACTGACAAGAAAAAGAATAAGCTCAATAAACACATGAACAAATGAAAACAAACGAACGTGACAGTTTTATTGTTAAAAGAAATGGTTCTGCTTTTAGCTGAATAATTCATATCAGAAGAATATGAAAATAAGCAAAACTAAAAGCAAATTAAAATGCCAGAAAGTAATAAAGAAACTTAAATTTCAATAAAAAAGTTATAAACAGAAAAAGGACAAAACAAAAACCATTAAAAAATAATGTATGACCAGGTTTATTTATTTTGAGGGTGAAGTATGAAGAAAACACAAAGGTTTACAGGAGTTGGTGGTAGTGAGGTTAATGAGTACTATGAACTTTTTGAAACGAAAGTGAATATGTAGGATAATATCTATGAATAGCACAGTCAGCCCAACAGCTTGATATTAATGCAAACTGTCTCTTTCCCTTATCAGATTATGATGTCATAATTCTGTATGGTTGGAAACAAACAGGTGATAGTTATAGTAAAGGTGTACCAGCCAGTGTAGCTAACTGGTTAATGTATGATAATATATGCAATCGTTTTTTGTTTAAGTTGGTTAGAAGAGAAAGGAGCCAGGATTGTGGAAATCTATATGTTTGATGCCCAGCCTGAATGCTTGCAACAGTGAACTCAGACACACAGACATACATACACACACACACACACACACACACAAGCATGCACACAAACATACAATGGACTCTCCTGTCATTAGATGACATATGAAGATCCTGCAATTTTTTGCTTAACAACCACATGGATAATTTGTTTATAGAGATCAAATGTTTGTCTTCACATAAGCTCACTCCCTCTATCAAACTGACATTACCTGTATGGTGGCACGACATGCTACATGCATGTCAGATTACAAAATGATTGCAAGGCAGTGTGAAATGAAGTGTTTTGAACATAGCAATACATAGTCACTTATCTGCTCAAAATAGCATCCTCAATCTTTCTGAGTAAACATCCTACAGCCTTCGAAATGGGCCCAATAATTTTTAGCCAGTAGGTCTTGACCCCCCTCCCCCTCACACACATCACCACCACCACCACCACCAAAAAAACCCCAACCAGAACAAACAGGAGGTTGATAAAAAAGCTGAACTTTAGGTTTGAACCTTAAAATGGTATGTTGGCCACCTTATTTTCTACATATGTTTGATCAGTTGTTCTTGTGCCATAGGTCAACTCAAGCAGAGCTGATTGATTAGGAATACTTATATTGAAGACTGTGTGCCATGTGAAAGGAAACCAGTATTTTGAAATTCACAACATTTGGCAGCGCTTTTAGTATCTAGAACAAGATATTGCCATTGTCAACAAGATAATAGATAGATATATCATCATCTAACATCTGTTTTCCATACTGGCATGGGTTATATATATATATATGAGAGACTTAGAAATATTAATAACTCTATATATATATATATATATATATATATATGAATTTTAAAACAATTTGATTTGGTTCCATGACACCTAAAGTTTTGCAGGCTTCTTACAGAAACCTAATTCATTCAGGCTCAGAAACTGTTTGTCCACTCATATATATATATATATATATATATATATATTGAAAAGTTTGACATGAGCTAATGAGAAGGTTATCAGCTTATGAGCTAATAATTTCATCTTTAGAGATGAGAAGGTAATAAACACTCTTAATCATTAGGCCACAGAAGCATAACATGTGAGACATGCGGCGATGATTGGAGGCCAAGCAGATCTTGTGGGGGAAGTCGTTGTCGTCGTTTAACGTCTGCTTTCCATGCTAGCATGGGTTGGACGATTTGACTGAGGACTGCTGAAACCAGATGGCTACACCAGGCTCCAATCTGATTTGGCAGAGTTTCTACAGCTGGATGCCCTTCCTAACACCAACCACTCAGAGAGTGTAGTGGGTGCTTTTACGTGTCACCCGCACGAAGGCCAGTCAGGCGGTACTGGCAACGGCCACGCTCAAAATGGTGCATTTCATGTGCCACCCGCACAAAAAAAAAAAAAAAAAAATGTTTCATATCTAAAGGTGAGATAATCTGAAGAAATTATGATTTTGATATCATCAATACAGAAGTTATTATCCATTCATATTGCATGGCCAGACTTACATAATCCAGTGTCCATTCACAATCACCAAGCCATACAAATAAATTCAATGTCCGTAACCTGGCCAGACCAATACACTCACAGTTCATCCACATCATGTGGTCATATACTCTCATCACCTATTCATACCATATGGTCATGCCAATGATACCATTGTCCATTCATATGTGAGATAACCAACAAATCAGTCATCGTCCATTTACATTACATGTCCACACCAACACAGTCAATCTCTCACATATACCAACCACCAACAGACCCTCTCATTATACTCCAGTCAAGTCAGAGAGGTCAGCAACTCACTACATATAACAACATACTGCAACTATAAACATCATATTGTCAAAGAAAAACAAACAAACAAACAAGCTAGATTTGGACTTTGTTACTTCCAAGTATCTTTTATCCATTACTTGTTTCAGTCACTGGATTGTGCATATGCTGGGGTACCTCCATGAAAGGTGTAGTTGAACAAATCAACCACAGTACTTGTGTATACATCTATATACACATATGTATGTATATGTATGTGTATACACACACACACACACATATATATATATATGTATATAAATACACACACACATATATGATGAGCTTCAGTACAATTTCTGTCTACCAAATTCACTAACAAATCATTAGTTGGCCCAAAGCTATAGTAAGATTCTTGCCCAAGGTGCTGCACAGTGAGATTGAACTAGAAACCATGTAGTTGCAAAGCGAACTTTTTCATCACACAACCATGTGAAGAACCCCTCCCCCACAAAAAAAAAAAAAACCCAACTAAAATCTGGTGTAAGCCAGCTGTCTTATGTTAGCTGAAAAGTGTATAAATGCAAAAATAAATACAAACAGATTAGACAACTTACCGACAATGGCTGACCACACACTCATTACTGCAGTATTCACTGTCCCAACCTGGGTTGTCGATTGCATTATTTTGACAGCCATTACGTACACACATGCCAGGGCCAGCACTGCACATACCTCGTGGACCCGCCTGGAACAATGGATCATTGGGTAAACATTAATAGGTGATATATTTTAAATAAAAAAAACAAGAGAGAGAATGATATATATATATATATATATATATATATATATATATATATAGAGAGAGAGAGAGAGAGAGAGAGAGGCATCTGGTGCGGGCTCCTGCCTGGCCAACTCCAATCAAACCATCCAACCCATACCAGCATGGAAGGTGGATGTTAAACGACGATGATGATAATGATGATGATGATCTAAATCGGTGTCCCATCATAAATTGTGAGTTGAAACAATGTTTGGGGGACACTTGTACCTCTTGCCCCAGCAAGGTAGTGGTGGTGTTGGTGTTGGTAGTGGACCTACCCAGTTGTATGAAGTAACATGTTATTGATCTTCAAATCATTGTAGCATGTTTTATTGAAGGTTCCTGTGTTATTTTCATTGACTAAGACACTTAACTTCACTTATCAACATACATTACATAGGTTGTACCCATATGTGGGTATTTTGAAAATACCTCACGGTATAGTTGCGGACTGCTCTTTGGCAAGGCATAGCACCTGTTCAGCCACCCTGCCAGGGATATGACAAAATCATGGGGCTACAGCATGGCAGATTGTGAAGAGGTAGTGGAAGAGCTCAGTTGAGCCAATGGTGCTTCTTACATTGATGCTCAGTGGAAGAATCCTTGAGGATCAATAGTCAGGATCAGTAAGATCTATGAAGAGAATAACTAGAATGCATCCATAGGGGTGGCATCCATGGTTGTTTAATCAGCTAATGAAAGACTAACACTTATGACTCAAAATTCAAATTCATAATAAGGGAATTGGATGGCAACAGAGTAATGGGAATCCGCAAAAGCAGTAAAAAGTTAAAACAAAAACAAACAAAAAAAAAACAACACAGGCTATAAACTGAACCTCTCTGTGGTTGCTTGACTTGGTAGAAATAACAGTTGAATTGTGCTTAAATTATACCCTACTATCTTATAAAAGGACATATTGGATTAGTGTTGTCCAAGGTAAACCACATCCCAAAATGCTGGAGTGGCCATGACCTGGAATGTCATTGATCACAGGTACACTTGTCAGTGTGTGATTATTTAGTGGTTATTGAAGTGTGTCAGTCTTGAGCAGGATTCGAAATGGCTCATTGAAGTGGCTGTTATTTACAACTCAGTTTTGTCAATCAAAATAACCTATGGTACCAGAACATCCAAACATTATTTTCATAGAACAGTGAGAGGTAAGTCTTAGTTTGACTTTTTGCAACCCTAAAGATTCTGCTCATGCATTCACAGCAAACAAGGCACAGGGCCAGACATTAAATCATGTAGGTGCATTTTTAGCCACTCCGATGTGTACACATGGCCAGTTATACGTTGCTGTGAGTAGAGCAATAGACTCCAGTAATTTGCAAATTAGTGTTGACCAAACAAAAAATATCATCTATAAAGAAGTTTTGTAATCATATTGATATTATCGAAAGGAATATGATGGATAATTTAGATAAGGAAATTTGTGAACTTTGAATGTATATGAGAATAAACAAATGTAAAATGGTGTAAACAACTAAAATAAAAGTATATCTAAATGACACTTTTTTTTCTTAATACTGATTGCAGGAAGTTCTGGCTTTCTTCAGGAATGGTCCACATAACCATTCATGATACAGACGCTGAGAGCCTATTTCAGTTGGTGAGTGAATTGTCATCATATGTCACTTAGTCGCAAACACGTGTCATATAGCTGCAATAGAATGCTGTATCACCAACAATAATGTGATTTCTCTAAGACACCACCCAGTAATCTATCAAGTCCATTTACACATTTCTCAATACATACTGTTGTTATGACTCACCCCACCCCTCATTTTATGCCTCCATCGTAGATGGGTAGATTTGCTAGTGCTGATGATGATGTGATGATATGGCAGAGATAGTAATAGTGACATTGGTGGTGATATTGATGAAATGATAAGAAGTGATGATAAGTGCCAGAAAAAGAAAAAAAACTAGAACATCTCTTACCTGACTGACAATGGTTTGCTGTAAGTTGTTGTGTATTGGAGAAGTAACCGTACTGGCATTTGATACCATATTTTGGTTTGGTATCTGGGGTGGGGAAGAGTAAGGGATCTGCTGTAAAGGAGGTGAGTCCGAGTGCATTGGGGTCATTTGCGTGTAAGTACCAATAGAGTTGACCTTGGTCATGGGGCCAGTAGTCGTGACACTCATTAAATCCTTTGAATTAATTAACCGATTTTGTTGTAATTTTTCTGAACTGAGGTCATCAATTGGAGTCTGGAAAGATGGAAGGTATAACAATATGTACAGATCAAACTTCCAAACATTTGGAGGATATTATGAATTCACTTCACTATGAACCTTATTTTGTTTATTAATCTGCAAGAACTATGACATAAGGAACAAAAGGCTTGAAATTGTGTGTGTTATTTTACTTTGTCATGTTTGCATTTCTTAGCTGACTTATGAAGTTTAACTCTTTAGCATTCAATCTGGTCATTTTCAGTCTAAATATTCTTTCTTTCTGTTTTTTGTTCAAACTGGCTAGGTCCTGCCTCACACACCTACTCTACATTGTTATTCTAAAAATAAACAGTCATACAATTGATATCTCAAAGCTAAGAGATAATGCACAATTAATTCAAAATAATGTGAATAAATAAGCATTGTATTTGACAGAGTAATCTGAATGCTAAAGTGTTAATTCTTCTTGTAACAAGAAGTTACTGTGTGTTCAATTAAGGCCATAAAAAGCTTCAACACTATTCTTGATCATTTCAATAAGTCTGCTCAGATTTGAAGCTTCACTAAGGTAGAAGCTATTCAGCTATTTGTGAGTTAAATCTCAATTGAAGGACAAGTGTGTGTATGTGTCAGGCCAAGTGATTAAGGAGTTTCTAAGCAATCATGAACCATGCACTCCAACTTTGGTCTGATAGTGGGTCATTGTAAGTGCCCTCGGTCACAGCTTCCAGTTGCCCCAAGTCTTGTGGTGAAATCGTGTAGAAGGAAACTGAATGGAAGCCTGTTGGATGGATGGAGTGTACCGGTAATTCTATGATACAAGACATACACTGCTTTCTGGCACTCTGTTGGTTATGACAATGAGAGTTCCAGTTGATTCAATCAATGGAACAGTCAGTCTGCTCATGAAATTAATGTGAAAGTGGCTAGGCACTCCACAGAATGTGACAAGGCTGGTCCTTTAACATACAGGTACAACACATTTTTGTTAGCTGAATGGACTGGAGCAACATGAAATAAAGTGTCTTGCTCAAAGACACAATGTGCAGCTGCTAATCGAACTCACTATCTTATGATTGTGAGCCGAGTACCTTAACCACGAAGCCACATGCCTTCACACTGCCTTCAGTGATGCAATACACATTGCCTATGATGACATGAAACATATATACAACCTTTGGTGACAAAAGATACACACAGCCTTCAGCGACACAGGACATACACTCCCTTTAGTGATACAAGACATACACCAACTTCAGTGACACAAGATATGTACTACCTTAAATGACACAACATACATGCAGTGACACAAGACATACACTGCCTTCAGTGACACAAGACACATACACAGCCTTCAGTGATACAACATACAAAACCTTGAGTGATACAGACTACCTTGAGTGACTCAAAACATACAGTACTTTCAGTAATACGTGACATATACTACCTCCAGTGACACAAGACAAGCACTACCTTCAGTGACATGGCATACACTGTCTTCAGTGGCACAAAACATTTCGGTGAGGTGACAGTCTTACCTGAGAAACCAGACTGGCTTTGTATGCTGCTAATTGTTTTAGATACTCCTTTTTGGCAGTTTCAGTTTTCTTTTTGTACACCTGAAAGATAAGCCCAAAACACGTATTCCATTAGAAGTGATGATGATGATGATGATGATGATGTAGTAGTAGTAGTAGTAGTGCTATGCTAATAGGAATAATATTGGAATAAAAAGAAATGAGGTTTCTAGTAAGAGCAGTATTAACAATAAGGAAATTGTTCAAGAAATATCAGTCTTGACCACATGATGCCAGTTTATGTCCAGAAAAAACTGTTGCTGCTGTTACTGCTTCTGCTATTGTGGTTTCCCCCCCCCCTAGTTTCAAGTATGTGGGAATGAAGAGAATTATAAATTACAACAGCTGCTGCTGCTGCTACAACTACATTTTCCAACATTCTATCACTTTTGACAACACAAGCAATAAATAATACCAACAACAACAATGATTTCAAAGTTTGGCACAAGGCCAGCAATTTTGGGGAAGGGGGTTAAGTCAATTACATCGACCCCAGTGTTTCGCTGGTACTTCAGTTATCGACCCCGAAAGGTTGAAAGGCAAAGTCAACCTTGGTGGAATTTGAACTCAGAACATAAAGATGGACGAAATGCCACAAAGCATTTTGCTTGGTGTGCTAACGATTCTGCCAGCTAACTGCCTTAATAATAATAATAATAATAATAATAATAATAATAATAATAATAATAATGGTTTCAAATTTTAGCACAAGGCTAGTAATTTTTGAAGAGTGATAAGTTGATTACACTGACCCTAGTATTTAACTAGTACTTTTATTTTTATTGACCCCAAAGAGATGAAAAGCAAAGTTGACCTCAGAATAATAGAGTTGGAAGAAATGTAACTAAGTATTTTGTCTCACTTGCTCATGATTCTGCCAGCTCAACAGCTTAATAATAATAATAATAATAATAATAATAATAATCCATTCTCCCATAGGCACAAGGCCTGAAATTTTGGAGGGGGAGACTAGTCAATGAGATTAACCCCAATGTTCAACTGGTACTTATTTTTACCAACCTCAATGGGACGACAGGCAAAATTGATTTTGGCAGAATTTGATCTCAGAATGTAAAGCCAAATGAAATGCTCTGAAGCATTTTGTGCAGTGAGTTAGTGAGTCTGCCAGCTTGCGGCCACCATAATGATAATAATAATAATAATAATAATCCTTTCTACTATAGGCACAATGCCTGGATTTTGTGGGGAGGGGAGGGGGGGGTACTCGATCACATCGACCGACCCTGAAAAGATAAAAGGCAAAGTAGACCTCGGCGGAATTTGAACTCAGAATGTAAAGACAAGACAGAATGCCATCTGGCATGCTGAAGAGCCTGCCAGCTCATTGCCTTAATAAAAATAAAAATAATAATAATAATAATAATAATGATAATAATCTACTCACACTTTTGTGTTCAGGGTCAAGTCCATCCCACATGGAAGCAACAATTTTGGAGACTTCTCCAAAACTGGCATTGGGGTTCTGACCCTTAATGGCTGCTTGGGTATCACGGAAAAACAAGGCATAGGCTGATACAGGCCTGCAAATAGAAGAACACAAAGCAACACTACAGATTAGCTCAACGGTGCAGCTAGGCTAAGAATTCTAGTGCGCTGGAGGCACTACTGTTGTTCACTAGCATAAAACATGTCTATGCACGCATGCATTTCAGTAGAAAACACAACACCCCCTGCTCCATACACACACACACACACACCTACATTTTGGTAGAACAATAATGCTACTGCAAATTAAAGCATACAGTCATTCAGAAAACAGATGGAGATAAACATCCCTACACCTCTTTTCTTCTTTCTCTTTCTCTCAGTCTTTCTTTGTTTTGTTCTTTCATTTTAGAAGGAAAACATATGCCAGATGGAACTGCTGCTGCTGTCACTGCCGTCGCTGCTAGTGGTGTGGATGACTGTAATGGTGGAGGTGCTGCTTCTGACTGCCACAATAATGGCAAGGAAAATGAGGAATGGTAATAAATGTAGGAGGGATTTGTTTGGCAGTAGGATGGTACAGAAATGAGAGAGGGAAAGAGAGAAAAGGCATGAGAGATAGATAGAAAGATAGAGATAGATAAAGAGAAAGAGAGAGAGAGAGATGTAAGTGAAAGTCACTTACGAAATTAGTTGATTTGAATTAGATCTGAGTTTAATGAAATAATAAGGAGAAACAATGTGAAATCAATACAATAGAGAAGAGAAACTTCCACAAACACACACGCATATAAATACACGTGTATGTGCGCACTAGTGTACACATACACACACATCTCATAATATTAATTCTACATATTACACACCACACACATCATGGATGCAAAATATTCAACATTACTGATTCACACAGACTCGCACAATACATAACCATACATGTGGTTGAGTTTGGTGCTGGTGGTGTTAGTGGGTTTGCAGAGTTAGAGCAATCTGTGTTATTTCAGAATTGCTTAAGTTTTGATGAGAAGAGGAGACAGTTGTTAGAAAATGCATGTGAGTATGCGTGCATCCATGTATGTGTGTGTCTGTGAGAGCATGTCTGTGTGTGTGTGTGTATCTATGTGTGCATGTGTGTATGTGTATAAAAACTGGTTGTAAAGTTACATAAGTAATTAAGGGCTGAGAATTTCACAATTCTGTATTCTTGAGTACTACACAGCTAATTAAAGCTATATATATGTACTCTTATGTACTGATTTCCATTTCTCCTGTTTCTTCCAAAATACCCCCCCCCCCCCCCCAGTTTGTGGCTGTGTAATTCCTAACCATATGGTTTCGGGTTCAGTCCCACTGTATGGCATCTTGGGCAAATGCCTTCTTATACAGCCCTGGACTACTGTAGAAGACACTTTCCTTCTCAGAAAGGTGAAAGGCCAAGCTGATCTCAGCTGTATATGAAATTATAAAATAACTGAAAACAAGATATAGTCCAGGACCTTACTATTTCTGCTAACCCACTAGCCTGAAAACAAGGATTTTCTGACAATGCCGCAAGTCCACACTTTTATAGGAGACAAGGTCAACTGAATCAATCCAGTATATTACTGGTACTCATTCTGTCTACTTTAATGAGATCTGAACTTGAGAATACTGATTTCTAACATTTGTGCCAGGCCTGAAATTTTGAGAGCAAGAACAAGTTGGTCAATTTGATGTCACCGTATCAGTAACGAAGGAAGGAAATTGCCAGAATCATTCGAGAGCATTAAACAAAATACCTTGCAGTATATGTTCTAGCTCTTTATGTTATGAGTTCCATAATTAGTATTTGTCAAAGAAATCACCACAGGCAGGAATCATTCCTTCACCTGATGGTGCAAAGAATGAAGACATGAAAATATTAAACAAACCACACTAGGATTTGAACTCAAAATTTTAAGGTAATATACAATTATGAATATCACAATGCTTTTTTGTTTAGTCCAGCACTCCAATAATATTCATAATGGTAGCCATTAAGCCTCAGATCAGTAATAACTGAAGCAATCATCAAAAGCATTCAAACCATAACCTTATTCATTTATGTTTCGTAGATGCGAGACTACATTATCCAGCACTGGTATAGTTATGTGATGCATGTGGATGAGGACAGCTGCATAAAAAGGTGCTGATCTCTAATAGCGGAGGGAACCTGTGAAATGAATGGAAGACATGGGATGAAGTAGTGAGAAATGATCTTTGGATGCTGAGCCACACTGAAGAGATGACAAGGAACCAAAACTTGTGGTGATTTGCTGGACTTGAGAAGACATGTCAAGCCAAGTAGAATCGTGGCCATCCTTACATACAGGCATGTCCTTTATGGCCACGCCCTCACTCACTCTCCCAGCTGAGAGGTCTTTGTCTTGCAGGGGCTGGTGCCATGTAAAATGCACTCGTGCTGGTTTCACATAAGTGCACCTGTGCCAGTAGCACTTGAATAGCACCCAGAACACTCTGTGAAATGGTTGGCATTAGGAAGGGCATCCAGCCGTAGAAACCATGCGAAAACAGACAAATGGAGCATGGATAGCTCTCCAGCTGGCCAGTTCCTGTCAAACTGTTCAACCCATGCATCATGGAATGTGGATGTCAAATGATGATGATGATCCTTCTTTGTAAAAATGGTGAAATGAGATTTGAGAGAGATTTGGCTGGTATTTCTAGCAGGTCAAACAATTACATAAAGGTTCCTTTATTTCTTTGTTTGTTTTGGTTCATATGACATTTTTGAATGTAGGTAAAAGGCCACAAGTTTGGAGGGGGTGAAGTGAAGGGTCAGTTAGATCAACTCCAGTACTTGATTGGCACTCTATTTTACTGAACTTGGAAACACAAAACACAGTTGAGCCTAGTGTGATTGGAACTTGCAACATAAAGGTACATAATTAAATATCATTCAACTGATTGTATCAATAATAATAATAATAATAATAATAATAATCCTTTCTACTATAAGCACAAGGCTTAAAATTTGGGGGGAGGGGACTAGTCAGTTACATCATCCCCAGTGCATAACTGGTACTATTTCATCAACCTTGAAAGGATGAAAGGCAAAGTCAACCTAGGTGGAATTTGAGCTTAGAACATAAGGATGGACGAAATGCTGTTAAACATTTTGCCCAGTGTGCCAGCTCGCTGCCTTAATAATAATAATAATAATAATAATAATAATAATAATCCTTTCTATTAAAGGCACACAGTCTGAAATTTTGTGGGAGGAGGTAAGTCAATTACATCTGGTGCTTGATATACTGACCCCAAAAGGATCAAAGATAAAGTGGACCTCAGCGGAATTTGATTAATAATAATAATCATAATAATTTCTCATATCTAACATATTGCCATTATTGTTTACACCCCACCCCAGTCAATTCTAAGTGAACAGATCTAAGATTAAAAGCCTTTCCAGTTATGACCACCAACATTTGTTATAGGCATCAAGGACTATGCTAGCTAATGTTTCCTCTCCTACTGAGATGGTGGGGTGTTGAGGGAAAATTTGGCAGCTATTTTAGGAAGGTTGGGTATCCAGTTAGAGGCTTGCACATTGGCTTCCCTTAACATGATAATAAAGACAGTGAATAGATGAATAGATGTAAGCATTTCAATATATTTTGTACAATGATGTCCTTTCCTGAGGCACAGTGTGTCCAGGAACTAAAATATAAATGTTCTTCCTGTGACACAACACCTTACAACACTAAAACAAACACAAGCAGACTTTGTGTGCATATATCAATGTGCTTGTACGTAAATATGAATGTGTGTGTACATGTGTGTTGTATGTAAAATGTAGGACTTTCTTTAAGTATGTGAATAAAGAGTGTGTGTGTGCGCACATACAAATATAACAGTGTGCATATAAATGTTGGAGTGTGTAGGAGAATACGTAATTGTGTGTCTGTGTGTGCTGGCATATACATGAGTGCATATCGTATATTAGGGATGTTTGGCTAAATTTAGCTGGAGGTACCGTTTTCTCATTCTTACAGATATAAAGGAGTAAGGAAAAACTAGCACACTTATGTACATGGACACACATATGAGAGAGAGGGCTAACAAGCGAGGGGAGGGGGATTAGTTAGTGTGGGTGTATAGAGGAATGGATATCCAAGTAAATGAAACTGAATGGTGGTTAAGGGATAATTTAGTATTGATCAGAATACCAATATTGAGGCATAAAGGGTGTAAGATTGAGAAGCTTCTCGGAAAAGAAAATCTGACATATCTCATAGTTTCTCCAAACCAATATTAAAAAGAGTAAATATATATATTTATATACACACACACACACAAAAAGAAAGAAATTACATAGGAAATTGTTAGAATGAACCAAGAGAGACCTGAAGGGAAAAGGAAGATCCAGTCATTGACTAATATTGCTTTAATTATTTTGACAAATATGAGAGTTAACTTCAGACATGTTTGTGTCTTATGACCTCATCTGGAAGCATAGATTTTACCGTGTTTGCCAAAGTAGTGATAAGAGAATTGTTAAGTAAATGTGCTATTTTGTACAGTGGTTGACACAGGTGTGGAATGACAGAATAATTTAGAGAATAAATTATTGAAGGCCACCACAAAAATAAAAAAAAAGTACACAACTGTGCTGCTGAGGCATGGTCTTGGTTATGATAGGGGAGAACTAATGAAAAGAACTAATGATCAGGCAAACTACCTGACCATCCCCACTGAAATATCAATAAGAACACTAAGTCTAAAATGTGTTAAGTTGTCAACAGAGTACAATGTTATTATGAGTCTTGACTCATAAACTGACCTTGTCTAATTCTATGACCACCACCACTGACATCATTGACAATCTGTTAATCTCTACAGAGCAAACCAGATAACAAAATTGATACTGACCTCATGGCCACTCTGCCCCCACACACAAAGGAGTATAACCCCTTAGCATTTAAACCAACCATATTTGGCCCAAATAGTCTACCTGTTTTATGTTGAAACCAGTCTAATCTGGCCTCTCACCACTTACCCTACGATGTCATTCTAAAAAATTATACAATCACATCATCACAATTTCAAAGCTATGAGATAATGCATGATTAATTCAAAACAAAGTGAATAAACAAGCATTAGATTTGACAGAGTAATCTGAAAGCTAAAGGGATAAAACACACTGTTAAAACAAACAGAGAAATTCACCACACCTGAGATGTAAAAGCTGTGGGCCAACTCCCAATCAAGCAGGCCAACCTTTTGCAAGAAGTGGGTTGTATGAGACACAGCTCATTATCAGGTGGGCTGCACTACTAACAAAAATTCAAGGTTATTTTCATTAGGCACTTGCGGTTTATCTTTCATTGCGATTTGCAGTTTATCTTACCCAGACTGTTTTTAAAATCTCATCACCTATCACTGAAACTTTTGCAGTCAGGTCAACAGGGCTGACCTGGGCTAATAATAACCACTAACATTACTACAGTTGTCACTCACAAACTAATGAAAGTTTCTCTATGTCAAGGGTGGGACTGTTTTAGTAGTAAGGATGAATTCCTAGTGTATAAATGGATATGAGAAAGATAATGAATCTTCATTTTTACAAATTCATACAGTCATGGCCAAAAGTTTGAAACATAGGTCTCAAAATTAAAATTTTTATATTAAATGCCCAAAGTAAAATTTAATTTGCAATATGTTATTACTTAGCCAAAAGTTTGGATTACAGGTCTGAAAATTAGAATTTTTATGCTAAATTCCCCAAGTTATATTTGGCCAGAGTATATATTGGACATAACAAATTTAATTTTTTTAAAATGTTCCAAACTTTTGACTACAACTATAAGTATACAACTTTACAAAATTTCTCAGTGGGCAGTTTTAAAATTGAATGTGAGCAAGAGGTTTGCTACCTCAGAGATAAGTTGTCAATTGATTTGTAAGAAATAGCAACTAAATCACCTTTAAATAACATCCTACTAAGTTAAAAAGAAAAGAGACAAAAATAGAAAAACACGTTGAATAGTGTAGATCACAGCTTGAAATAATACAGAAAAACAACAAAAATAAAGTTAGGATGACCTTGCTCAGTTCTGATCAAAAGTCAAACAACAACAAACATGGGAGACAGACTGTTTAGAACCAGAAATTTAACAAGAACTTACTTCTGTGGTTCATTTGGATCTTTCTTCTTCTTCTTTTTGGGTGCTTTCTGTTTCTTTATTGTACAGGTTTCCATAGATGTTTCCATGGCTGCCGTCCTTTTGATGCTGGCAAGCTGTAATGGAAGAAAGCACAATATTAAGAGTTGTATGCATATATATATATATATATATATATATATATATATATATATATATATATATGTATGTATGTATGTATATGCAGTAGAATAAGAAATAGAAAATCCTTGGTACAGTATTATATGTTCGAAAAAATGAGTAGAAATGGCTTTTCTGATAATTCTTCCACTTTAATAATTAGATGTTAATAAGTTTACAAAACACCTAATTATCAAAGTGGAAAGATTATTAGAAAAGCCATTCCTATTCATTTTCCCATATATATGTATAAAGCAAACATTGTTAACAGTAGAGAGAGAGACGATTACATCAAACCAGCACTCAACTGGTACCTATTTCATCTACCTTCTAAAGGATGAGAGGCAAGTCAACCTTGATGGAATTTGAACTCAGAACGTAACAACAGATGATATGTTCATTATTTACATTATTTACATTTGACGGATATTTGTACTCCTCTTGTTTGTTGTTAACACAATGTTTCGGCTGATATACCCTCCAGCCTTCATCAGGTGTCTTGGGGGAAATTTCGAACCTGGGTTCTTATTCCTTAGGTATTTTTTGATGTCGTTGTTATTATTATTATTATTATTATTATTATTACTATTATTATTCAAGTCACTGCTTGGAATCAAACTCGGAATCTTGGGATTAGTAGCCCGCACTCTTAACCACTACACCATATGCCCACAGGCATATGGCGTAGTGGTTCAAAATTTCCCCAAGACACTTGATGAAGGCTGGAGGGTATATCAGCCGAAACGTTGTGTTAACAACAAACAAGATGAGGACAAATATCTGTCAAATATAAATAATTTCCTCATCTCTTAAATATAGAACAGATGATATGCTGCTGGGCACTGTGAGCAATGTGGTAACAATTCTTCCAGCTTGCTGCCTTTGAAGAGTAGAAGATAATGTTGGTTTCAGATTTTGGCACAAGGCCAGCGATTTCAGTGCAGGGGCAAGTTGATTACATTGACCCCACTGCTCATCTGGTACTTATTTTTCATTGACCCCCCACCCCCAAATGAATGAAAGGCAAAGTCGACCTTGGCAAAATTTGAACTCCAAATGTAATGACAGATGAAATGTTGCTAAGCATATTGAACAGCACAGTAATGACTCTGCCAGCTCACTGCTTTAATAGAGTAGAAGATAATATTAATACATGCATAAAGGGGGGGGGGAGCTGGCAGAATCGTTAGCATGCCAGGCTAAATGATTAACAGCATTTTGTCTGTCTTTACATTCTGAGTTCAATTTCTGTCAAGGTCGACTTGGTCTTTCATCCTATCGGGGTCGATAAAATAAGAAGCAGTTGAGGACAGAGGTTGATGTAATTGATTTAACCCCTCCCCTGGAATTGCTGGCCCTGTGCAAAAAATTCACATCAGTATCAATACATGTATAGAGGTGTAGACAATGTTGATGGATGAATTACAGGTTTCTTCAACACACACACACACAGATTAAGCGAAATCATGATAACACCTGTACCAGTGGAGCGCTAACAGCACCGTTCAAGCGTGATCATTGCCAGAGCAGCTGTCTGGCTTCCGTGCCGGTAGTTCGTAGATAGCACCATTTGAGCGTGATTGTTACCAGCGTTGCCTTCCTGGCGACATTCGAGTGAGATCGTTGCCAGTGCCGCTGGACTGGCTTCTGTGCAGGTGGCACGTAAAAAACACCATTTTGAGCGTGGCCGTTGCCAGTACCGCCTGACTGGCCTTCGTGCCGGTGGCACGTAAAAGCACCCACTACATTCTCGGAGTGGTTGGCATTAGGAAGGGCATCCAGCTGTAGAAACTGTGCCAAATCAGATTGGAGCCTGGTGTAGCCACCTGGTTCACCAGTCCTCAGTCAAATCGTCCAACCCATGCTAGCATGGAAAGCGGACGTTAAACGATGATGATAATGATTTGTTTGTATGTGTATAAGCAGGAGTAGGTGGATAGTTGAATGACCAAAACAAGTTTGCTTTACAATCATGTCGTCCAAAATTAAGCTAGCTACACAACATATTGGGCAAATATCTTCAAGCATAGCCTTGATAGCAGTCGCTTGATTTTTATTAATTCTTTTTTTTTTTTAGTATTTTTGATATTTGTGTACATTCATGTGTAAGTGTTGATGGTTACACATTTACATACTTATATACGTTTCAATAGGTGGATGTTCTTTCTACCACAAACCATTTAAGTGAGAGTGAAAAATCATGGCAAACAAAGCCAAGTACTTTTCTGCAGAGTGTGGAGACAGAAGACAGCAACTACAGGGTTGAATTTGTGGCAATATAATTAGGAGTTGAACACTTTAATTTTATACACATTAAAGGTCACATGAAAAGAAGTCCTTAGTCGTTATGGTTAATTAATATAGTTCAGAGCAATAAAATGGAAGTGAACACAAAGAGATTTCTAGATAACGGTAATCAGATTCCAACCAAGGAGTTGGAAAATTTAGAAAGATAATTGGAAATGAATAATTACAGCCTTTCATTTCTACCTGATATTATGGGAGAGGCTTCTATATGATTTTTCAACCTGTTAGAAATAACAGCTAAATCTCCCTCATCATTCCTCACTATCATCTTAATAAAAAAGGAGAACACGTTGGATATGTAGTCCCAGATACCTCTAAGAAGATAGGATAGACATGGTAGAGATGCCTGTGATCACAGGTCTATTCCATCAAGGTTGACCTGGGATTAAATGACAACAATCTGACATATTTGTGTCTCAATATGCCCGATGAAGCTGGCTAAAATACTACCTTAACCCTTTCATTACCATATTTAATTTGAAACATGCTGCCATCATTTCAATTAATTTTGAAAATAATGAATTTAGTAAAATAACATGGAATTTTGATGGAAGATTTTAATTTAGATTTCTTTAACCCTTTAGCACTTAAACTGGCCATATTCAGCCCAAATATTCTACGGTTTATGTTCAAACCAGCCAGATCTGATCTCTCACACTTACCCTACAATGTCATTCTAAAAATGCGATGATCACATTATCGAACTCCCAAAGCTATCAGACAATGCATGATTAATTCAAAACAATGTGAATAAATAATCATTACATTTGACAGAGGAATCTGAATACTAAAGGGTGAAACCAAGAAGTTTGTATCATAGAACAATGTGCATTCTCAGGTGGGTTGGTATAAAAAGAGTTAACCTTTTTGATACCAACCTGCCTCAGATCACTCCTGATTCTATGATACAAATTCACTGTTTTAAAATGAACTAAATTAAAATCTCCAATCAAAATTTTGTGTTAATTTATATTCCAAACACAAGCTTAATAAGAACAAAATTATTTTAATAAATTCTTCACCGGTTTTAAAATTAACTGAAAGAAAGGCAGTGCATTTCAATAGAAATATCGTAACAAAAGGGTTAAAGTGAAGACTACACCTTCAAGTTCTAAATCTTAGAGTAGGATGCCTCAGCATAAAAACAAGATGGAAATAGCTTAATTGCTGGTTAAATCCCCAGTCTGCTGCCTCCAAATCATAGGTTTACACAAACTGAGCTGACCTACAAACAACCCCAGAAAATATCACTACTACAAATCATACACATTTATACATAGGTGCAGGAGTGGCTGTGTGGTAAGCAGCTTGCTTATCAACCACGTGGTTCTGGTTCAATCCACTGTGTGGCACCTTCGGCAAGTGTCTTCAACTATAGCCTCGGGCCGACCAAAGCCTTGTGAGTGGATTTGGTAGATGGAAACGTATATATATATATATATGTGTGTGTGTGTGTGTGTTTGTCCCCCCCCCCCACCATCGATTGACAACTGATGTTGGTGTGTTCACGTCCCTGTAACTTAGCAGTTCGGCAAAAGTGACCGATAGAGTAAGTACTAGGCTTACAAAGAATAAGCACTGGGGTCGATTTGTTTGACTAAAGGCGGTGCTCCAGCATGGCAGCAGTCAAATGACTGAAACAAATAAAAGAATAAATAATGTATAAAAAATTGTTTCCTTCTTCACATTTCATGGAGAGCACAGATGACCAGACAATCAGCTGACAGTCACATCATTGAAATCTTAATGCTTCGTTATCGTCGTCATCATTATCACCATTTAATGTCCATTTTCCATGCTGGCATGGGTTTGGCCAGAACTGGTAAGGCTAGGGGCTGCATCAAACTCCACTGTCTGTTCTGGCATGGTTTCTACAGCTGGATGTCTTTCCTAATGCCAACCATTCTACAGTGTGCACTGGGTGCTTTTTATGTGGCATGATGAATTCAAAACAATGCGAATAAATAATTATTACATTTGATGATAACCTGAATGCAAAAGGGCTAAAAATAGCAAGGTGCAAGATGAGTGAGATTTGGTTGCTGTTTCTAGTAGATTGAGCAACAATATAAAGGCTCCCTTATTTACTAGGTGGTTAGCATGCAAACTAGATGACACAGTTCACATAGTTGTACACCACAAAATGGTTCATATTGGGTGGTGCAGACCCCCTAGATGTGAGTAGGTGTCATGTGTTCTGTGCTGCGTAATTTACATTTGCAGGTAGTGCCAGCACTGTGGAACTGATGAGTTTTTCATTAGTCTGCAGCAATAAACCCAATTCCTTGAGCGTCCTACTCAAGAAAGCAAATTTCACATAATTCTATGGATCTTTATCATTTGGAAGAGAAAAGATCACATTCTGAATTTATGGTAGAATAAATCATACATTTTGAGAGAGAGAGAGAGTATTGTTGATTCAATTAACCCCAGGACTTCAGTGATACTGTAGTTTATTGACCTCAATAAAATGACAGGCAAAGCTGATTCCTGGTAGGATTTGAACTCAGAACATAGACATATCTAAATAGCACAGGATATTTTTCTCTGGCACTCTGATAAATCTATATCTGGTACCTGTCATCAGAATTGCAACTAGTTGGCAATCTCCATGTCATATGTCCGTAACCATTGAGCATGCTTGGCTTGTTTCCGATGCTGTGACTTCACTGGTTGGAGCTGGTTCAATCCTTTCCAAGTGAATGGCAATACAAGAAGTACCAATTCTGTAAATCCACTGCCCTTATATAATAATAACAATGACAATTTCTAGCATAGGTACAGGAAAGGGGTTCAGTCAAATTAATTCTAGCATAATAGACAAATATAAAACAACTGACCTGCGCCAAAGGGACACTATCATCACTATCGTCGCTGCTCTCGCGGCTTGGTGAAGACGTGGAATTTGACGTGGCTGGTGATCCTTGCTTGATGGCAGTCTGGAATCCTAACTGTGTGGTCACCTGTGAGTGGCTGATGGTCAACAAAGGCTGCTGTTCTCTCTGCATTAGTTCTGGTGGGTGCGACAAGTTTGCTGAGTAGAGGCCACCCAGGTCTGTAGGACATGACGTCGTCACCGTGTCAGTAGGGTATGTACTTTCCGAGGTCGACATAACGCTGTTTAACACACTGATATCAGGCACGTCCAGTGAGTTCTGTGGAGGGAACTTTGGTATCAATGACTGTTGGTTCTGGTTGAGTGAGTCCAGTACAGAACAGTCAACTGACAAGTCCGAGGAATGTGACAGAGGCTGTGTGAGGTTGTTTAGTTCAATGTCCAGAACTTGCTGGCCATGTAAGGCTCGTGTCTGATAGTTCAAGGCAGAATCAGCCAGCCCTAAAGGTGGAATGTTGAAGTCCTCATCTCCAAAACTTGGCGCATGGAAAGGCTAAAAGATAAGGAAGAAAAGATAAAAGGAACGTTAGAAGACTTTTATGTAAATGGGTTTTACATAAGCCACAACAACAACAACAGCAAAGAAACAAACTTAACATGATAGACTATCATGAAAATACAAAAACACATAAGTAATAATATTTTTATTCTCCTGGTTCCAGCCAATTAGCTATGTCTGTGCTGGGGTAAGTGACAATACATTTATATACTAGGAAATAATAATTAGTACATAAAATACAGAAAAATATTGATTAGTGTTTTATATCACTGGAAAATAAAATAAAAATTCTATAACATCACCATCATTTTAATGTCTACTTTTCCATACTTGCATGAACAGAGTTTATTGAGGCAAATTTTCTTCCTGTCGCCGACTCTCACCTGTTTCCAAGCAAGGTAATATTTCCCCATGGCTTGATATGTTTTTGTGCCGGTGACATGTAAAAGGCACCTGTGAAGGTAACATGTGAAAAGTACCTGTGCTGGTGACATGTAAAAGACACCCAAGTACACTCTGTGAAGTGGTTGGCATTAGGAAGGGCATCTAGCTGTAAAAACCAAACCAAAACTGACAGGAACTTGGTGCAGCTGTCCGGCTCACCAGTTCCAGTCAAATTATCAAACAGTGTAACCCATGCCAGTATTGAAAATGGATGCTAAATGATGATGAATGACATTCATTATATAATATAGATGAATATACGTTTTATATAAATGGACTGTTTCTTATTGCACAAGAGGCTGAATTTACATATGGGTAGTGAGAGTAGAATCAATGGACTCAATCCAGTCTTATTGATGTTTATCATATTGATTTAAACTCAAACCTTTAATTTGAGGGATTGGGATCATAGGATATTAAATATAAGCAAAAAATATTTCCCCAGTCATTCTGTTGTCTTTGCCATCCCTGACTAATATCATGGCAGATATTTATCTCATGAATAATAATAAACTATAATGAATGAGCCAGACAGATAGAACTCTACATGGTTGTTTGAGCTTTTTTTTTTAACCTTTTTTTTTTTTTAAAACTTGTTTCAGTTATTGGACTGCAGCTGTGCTAGAGCATCATCTTGGAGGATTTTAGTTGAACAAATTGACCCCAGGACTTATGTCTGGTACTTGTTGCATGGAGTTGAGTCAAACTGTTATTAACCCTTCAGCAGTCAGATTAATTTATCAAATTTAATGCTTAATTTATCCAAATTAAAAAAAAAAAAAATCAACCATGTAGTATCTTGTAGCTTCAAGATAGCAATGATGTGATTGTTTATTTTTAGAATGACATTGCAGGGTAGGTATGAGAGGCTGGATCTGGCCAGTTTTAACATAAAAGAGACAGAATATTTGAGCACGTTCAAATGTTGAGGGTTAAATTATATATGCAACTCTTACCAAATGTGTTGAGTGCCACTTTCTTTCGTTTGTCCACTCACGCACGTTTGTGTGTGTGCGTGTGTGTGTGTGCATGTGTGTGTGTGTGTGTGTGTGTATATGTATATATATATGACAAACTTCCAATTTCTACTCAAGTTCACTCACAAGGCACTGGCTGTCTGGGGACTATAACAGAAAACACTTGCCCAGGGTGCTGCCCAATGGGACTGAACCCAAAACCACAAGGCTGCAAAATGAGCTTCTTAACTACACATCCATGGGTAGCCAAATCTTTCTAAACCCACACTTTACTGTTCTGGGAAAATAAAGAATACGTTAGATAAAGTAGTTCTAGATATGGATTGCCTTTGATAGTAGGTTTGTCTGCTGGATCAAAGCTGACTTAAAGTCTAAGCAATGACAACAACACAAAAGTGCTACTGATGCCAAAATGACAACTGCGACTGAAGAAAGGAACAGAGTATTATTGCATCAAAAATCCAGTACAATCCAGGATAGTTAGAGTGAAAGGCAAGTTGATCCTTGTGACATTTGAATCCAGAAATGAAAGAAAGATGGAAACATAAACTAAAATTAAAAGAACCCCCCCACCCCAAAACCAAAGCAAAAAAAAAACACACAAAAAAATCTCAGGAAAAACAAAACAAGTATTTTCATCTTATTGTTTCAGTCAGCTACTGCCTTACAAAAGGCTCTAATTATCATAATTACTGAATGTGAAATGTACACATTTCATGTAATCAATGATTAAAGAAGAACATGAAATTAATTAGAAGGTAACAAACGTTGTTCCAGACAAGACAGAAAAAAGTTGTAAGTGCTGCTTTTTTCTTTCTTTTTTTTTTTTTTTAGATTTCTTGTAATTGTCAGAAAGGTAGGTAAGCAAGGTCCATCATCATCATCATCATCATTATTATTATTATTGTTATTATTATTATTATTATCATCATTATTATGTAAGTTCAATTGAAAAGAAATATATCTACAATCAAATATTTCCTCTGCATCAAGAAATAAACAAAGTCCCTTTCCTAGCAATACACACACACACACGGGGGTGGGGTGGGGTGGGAGATGTGGTAGTGTGTGAGATTAGGGTTTATAGAGCCATATATTTCAAATGCAGCATTAATGAAGGGAGTGAGTTGGGGGTGTGACAAATGTGAGGTAGGTAGGTGAGTGTATGTGTGTGTGGGGGAGCAAGGGAAGGTGATTGATGGTGTGTATGTATGTACAGTGAGTGAAGAGGTGGTGGAAAGATAAAAGGGATGGAAAATACAAAAAAAAAAAAAAATAATAATAATAATATAACAAAAAAAGAATAAAATACAAAAAAATGCATTATCTCTTGTGATGTTAGGCTGAGTATATAATTAAAGTTGTCCAGCACAGCTGACACTCTGAATAATAGTTTTCTTCTTGCTCTACCCCCAGCCTTCCCACTCCCACCGACACTCATATTAATAATGGTTTGTGAAGTGATAGGGGAGAAGGGTAGATGAGGAAACGGGGGGGGGGATTCTTCGACTTCCTCACCGCTGCCGCCACCACCACCACCATCATCTTTACAAGTTATACCACTGCCAACAATACTATATAGCAACACCCCTCCGCCTCCACCACCACCATCATCATCATCATCATCATCACTGGAAACAATACCACTGCTAATAACACTGTAGCCACCACCACCACCACCATCATTACAAGTTATACCACTGCCAACAATACTATATAGTAACATCCCTCCGCCTCCACCACCACCACCACCACCACCACCATCATCATCATCATCATCATCACTGGAAACAATACCACTGCTGATAACACTGTAGTCACCACCACCACCACCGCCAACCACAACAACATAAACTGCTTCCATGACCACCACCACAACTACAACTAGGAAGATCCCAATACTCCTCAATACTACCTCCTACACCAATGCTAATAATACTTGATTGTCACTGTTGATATCACAACTACCACCAGTACTGTATCATTAGTTGATGATGCTGCTGCTGCTACTGCACCATCAGTACCTCACCAATATCACCACCATCGATACTGGGGCCAATACCTGCCCGCGCTAAAGCTGACTGCCATAACCATCGATACTGCCACTAATACTGTGACCTCTAACATCACTATGACCACCATCACCACCACAACCAATACCTTCAGCAATGCTGTGACCACTAATAGCATTATTACCAGTACTATTACCACTAATACCATTATGAATACCGACCACCACCAATACTGTAATTGTCTCACTAATACCTTCCATTCTGGCTGCAATCAGCTTCAGAGCACAGCAGCTGTTGACCACTACTGAGGCATTAAAACTACAGTTTTGTTTAAGGATAAAAGTAGAACTATATACATGATCAAAGAACTTCACTATTGATGGCAGAGTCAGGGTTTGGGGGCAAGATATGAGAGAGTGGGGGGGGGGCAGTTGTGAGAAAGGGAAGCTGCGTTGTGGTTCTTTAATGCAGTAGTGGTAGTGGTGGTGATGATGGGGAGAATGGAATAGATAAATATTTGATGGTATTGTTATAAAAACATTAACAAAAGAAAAAAAAGAAAACCAGGACAGTAAATTTAACGAGGGAAGAGAAAATATTTAATAGCTGGAATATTTCCTTTCAGTAATAAGACAAGGTCTATTTTGCTTGGTTTGGGAGATATAATTAATTGAACCGATGACCACAGAGTATATTAATTTATAGGCAACACTATCTTAAAAGGACAAAAGGAGGAATAGTTAATAAGACCTCAATGGAATTTGGACTGGAACTTAAGGTTACTTAATTCCATATCATAAATCACTTTATTCATGATGATGATGATGATGATGATGACTACGGTTGTAAAATAGATACACAAGAAAACAAAAGCATCAATATCTTTTATCTTTTACTTGTTTCAGTCATTAGACTGTGGCCATGCTGAGGAACCGCCTTGAAGAATTCTTAGTCGAATGAATTGACCCTAGTACTTATAGGGACACAAACAAACCATCACTGGTTGTCAAGTGGTGGTGAGGAATAAACATACACACATACAACAGGCTTCTTTCAGTTTCCGTCTAACAAATCCACTCACAAGGCTTTGGTCAGCCCGAGGCTATAGTAGAAGATGCTTGCCTAAAGTACAACGCAGTGGGACTGAACCCAGAACTATGTGATTAGGAAGCTAACTTCTTACCACACATCCACACTTGTGCCTTACTCTGTCAAATGTAAAGCTTGTTTATTCACATTGTTTTGAATAAATCATACAATATTTTGAAGCTACAAGACTTTGATGTGATTGTTTATTTTTTAGAATGACATGGTATGGTAGGTGCGAGAGGCCAGATCAGGCCAGTTTGAACATAAAATAGGTAGAATATTTGGGCTGGATAAGGCTGGTTTTGAATGCTAAAGGGAGTGTGAGACATAGAACAACAATCTCTAACAGTCTGCTGCAATTTAGTCTCAGGTCAATCTTGATGAGCAAACCCACAATCAGAAACATTTCATCTATGAACACCTTTTTTAAGGTCTCTTGGACTACATTATTCTTAATGCACTCATTTCTTTAATCTGGCAAGGTATAATTTGGGAGAGATTTAACTGCTACTTCTAGCAAGCTGAACTCTCAATGGTGGTAGTGTATGCATGTGTGTATGTGTGTGTGTGTGTGCGTGCGCTCACTCTGCTTGGAATAAAATTATAACAATTAGAATAATTGAACCATACAACAGTTAACAAATTTTGCCATTGAGCAAGCTGAAAGGAACAATGTAACCAGTAAATTCTTCCAAAAGTGTCTTAAAATGATATTAATCGAATGAAATGAAAGAAAGAATCCATGCCATTAATAATTAAATCAGTTCTTAATTGTGAAGATGTGTGTAGCACCCACTACACTCTCGGAGTGGTTGGCATTAGGAAGGGCATCCAGCTGTAGAAACACTGCCAGATCAGACTGGAGCCTGGTGCAGCCTCCTGGCTTTCCAGACCCCAGTTGAACCGTCCAACCCATGCCAGCATGGAAAGCGGACATTAAACAATGATGATGATGATGTGGCTTAGTGGTTAGGGTATTTTAGCTCATGAGAGTAAGGTTGTGTGTTCAACTACCAGTGGTTCATTGTATTCTTGAGCAAGATACTTTATTTCACATTGCTCCAGTCCACTCCAGTGGCAAAAATTAAGTTGTACCTGTATTATTTCAAAGGGCCAACCATGTCACATTCTGTGCCATGCTAAATCTCCTTGAAAACTATGTTAAGGTTATGTGTATCTGTGGAGTGTTAGCCACTTGAATGTTAATTTCTCAAGCAGGCTGTTCCACTGATTGGATCAACTGTAACACCTGTCATCATAACCAATGGAGTTCCAGCCAGTTCTCAATTAAAGAGAAAAAAAAAAAAAAACCAATCAAATGACATGTTCTTTCAAAGTAAGCTGATGATTAATGAATGTGATTTATATATGCTGTGTATCAATAAAAAGGTACAAATGACAACATGTGCGTAGTGTGTGTACTTAGCATTGAAAAAAATGTCAGATGTTTGCTCTAATCTGGTTTATGCTAATTTCTAGTATAGGCACACATTTACACATTCTGGGGAGAAATATGTATAATCAATTCAATTTTCTCCAATATTTGATTGGTATTTTATTTTGGCCACAAAAAGAGATGAAACGTTAAACTCATCATGCCAAGATTTGGACTCCTAAAGCTAAATACCACAAGCACTTAATGGATTTTACCAATCCACTTAACACTTTAGCATTTACATTACTCTGTCAAATGTAATGCTTATTTATTCACATTGTTTCAAATTAATCAGGCATTATCTTGTAAATTTGATGATGTTATTGCTAATTTTTAGAATGACATTGTAGGGTAGGTATAAGAGGTCAGATTTAGTCAGTTTGAATGTAAAGCAGGTAGAATAATTGGGTTGGATATGGCTGGTTAATCTGGTATTTAATAACAGCAGTACAGCTTAATAGACCACCATGTAGAGTTTAAGCCTATAGCAGAGCTAGGAAAAAAGTGTTAATTCATAATTTATGAGGAGCTGACAAGGTTGACCTACTGATTATAACACCATGAGTTAATACCTTACAGTTACAGACATTGTACAATGTGTGTTGCCTTCTAATTTGTCAGAGCAACAAACAGCAGTTGCATCCTTCTGTATGGATAACACTAAGAATGGCAAAACCAGTTGTGAAAAGTGCTTCAACAAAGACTGTCTCAAGAAAAGAAATCAAAGATGAAATAAAAAACTACTAAAACTCTGGTAGTGCCATAATAGATAAACTTGGTTGCAGCTGGCTAATGAGAGTGTCTGCATAGGTGCCCAACCTGCCAGAAATAGAAGCCAGATCTCTCTCTCAAATCAAACTTAATGTAAAGTGAGATGGAAATGACTGGCACATCTTTGATTCTAAGTCTACTGGATGAGAGTTGATTCCAGGGAAAGGATCAAACAATTTCTGTCATATAAACAAATACTGTATAAGAACTCTAATGGCTGTAGATTCTGTTTGATTCTCTTCCCTTAAAGATCTATTCCTGTATTAAACTAATCTCTTCAAACTATTAATCTCCTCTATCAATCTTTATTACTTTAGCCAGGTTCCCAAAATAGGTTAAAGAGAGACAATAAGAGGGAAGGAATATGTATGGGGATTAGGTAAGGATCAGAGTTTAATCTCTTAAAGCCCAACATTGCGCCTAAGAGTTAACATGAAATACTGGCTGAATCAGTACGACATGAGAGATGATGTCATGACATGGAAATAATTTTACATAACTTCACAATGTCTAGGACTGCTGAGAACACAAGGAAATGGTGTTAGGTGGTGATTAAGCCAGAGGAAGGTTAAGGAAAAGGGGCTGATTTAATACAAGATAGAAAGTAAAAAGAACAGGACACAGAGAAGTGCATGACCCAAATAGTATAAAATATGTAAATGGTTGTGAAGGCATTGATACAGAAATAGTTGCTGTTTAGCTCCAGGTCAGCTCTGATCAAACAAACCTATAGCACATCCACATACTCTTCTATTCTTTTACTGGTTTCAGTCACCGAACTATGGCCATGCTGGGGCACAAAAGTTATCTTAGTCTGATGTTTATTTTACTGAATTGCTAATTTAAGCATTTTGATTAAATATCAGCTGTTAGCAGAGATAAACATAAATAACAAAGAGTAACCTATATTGCTCTGGCCTCTGTAGTATATTTCCAACTTTGAAAAGAAAATGTAAAGAAATAAATGGCAATCAAACAAATGGATACAGTTGTAAAAAACAAAAAAATTACAATCTGCGAAGCACTCAAGAAAAATGTTTTGTAAATGTTAAATGACAATAACAAAATTACCACCACTGCCACTAACAACAACAACAACAACTTATTTAATGATGTTGCACACCAAATAGGTGATAGAGATTAAATCACTTTCAGACAATGGAAAAAATGTGTCAAAAGAGAGTACCTCTTTGCTCAAGGTATTTAACCAATAAAAGCAAGGAAGAAAATGACACAGTTCTGTCCACAAAAGAAGTTTGGTCAATGTATGACAAGATGTTTATTCTCTTGATGGAAGCAAGGCATATGGAAATGTGTGCATGTGTATATCTATATCTATCTATCTATATATATATATATATATTAAGGTAGGGCTTGAGAATGATATGCTGACCTGCAGGACAGTGCTGCAGTATGGAGGTAGAGAAGAGATATAAGGGTCACAACTAGAGGCATTGGTGCTGAATGGATAGAGTGGGGGAGGACATCCAGATGTGACGACCTCTTAAAGACTAAATAACTACACTTGAATTGTAGTTGATAATAGAAGCAGAGAAATGACCAACCAAACAAAAGGTGCAGGGCAGAAAGTCCACTTGTAATGCACAAGAGCCCAAGCCACACCAGGTATTTGAGAGAGAGAGAGAGAGAGAGAGAGAGAGAGGCTAATAGACAGCAGATGCTCATTACTTCCCATACCTGCTGTTCCTGTTATATACAACCACTTATTTCAGGTCCAAGGGTAATAAGAACGAAGCAGAGACAAATGGAATAATCATATTCTCCACTGACATCACCACCCTCCAGCACAAAGCCAGCCAAAATCTCTTCAACCAGTAATTCTGTTCCAATATCTTGCAGCAATGGAAGAAGAGATAGCTATAATGGTACCTGGAGAACTACGAGAAACTGAGACAGGAAAAAAAAAAAAAAAAAAAAAAAAAAAAAAAATTTAAAAAATGAAAAAGAAAAGCCATAACAGAAAGCAAGTAGGATGCTGGAAATCCTTGCATGAAAAGGATCTTTCCCACTTCCTGGGAGAACTTGAGGGAATAGCTGAATTCTGAAAGAGGACATGAGGAATATTGTGCTGGTTGAAGTGCAGATGGGGGTTGGGGCAATAAGAATGAACGCAAAAATATAAAAATTTTGGTGAAAATAGCACCACAAGTCCAAAAAGAAACCCATGTTTCCAGAAGTGAATTATTCAAACCTTAAAGAATTCCTCTCAACACATGGCTATGCTGTTCCCTCACCACTCCTGCTCATGATCAGAGATGCACATATTGTCAGCCACTAAGGGACATGCTCAACTGGTTAAGGCTCAGCTAAAGCCAAAAATGCTCATGGGTAAATCTGAAGCACTCAATTTGCAGAACATGATTGAAATAAAAAAAAAGAAAAATAATGGCAATGTCCTGATTTTGCCTAGGTGGCAGTATCTTACGTCTTTTGGGATGGGTCACCTATATTTGTTTTGTGAACTATATTCTCTACCTGTTTTAATATATTGGTTTCAAATTTTGGCATGGGGCTAGGAATTTCAGAGAAGGGGTTAAGCTGATTACATCAACTTCAGTGCTCAGCTAGTACTTATACCCCCCAAAAGAATGAAAGGCAAAGTTGACCTTGGGGGAGTTTGAACTCAGAGTGTAAAAACAAACAAAATGTCACTAAGCATTTTGCCAGGTGGGCTCACAATTCTGCCAGCTCAAGACCTTTACCTGTTTTAATATATTACATTTTCCTTCAGCCCCCATTTATTGCATATTTGTATACTCTCATGATTTGGTCTGTATGTATGGGCCCTTGTGGCAAATAAAGAAAAAATTTCTTAAGCTAACTGTGGCTGGCGTGTGGTTCAGCTTTTGATTATTATTATTATTATTATACAAGCAAACTACAAATGTTAATTTAGGAATATTTAAAAAGTAAAAAAGAAAAAAAAGGATTTAATTAATTTTCTACATAATCATTCTTAAAAAAATTAATGGAAACTAAAAGCAGAAAAAGTTAGGAATATATTTAAAAAAAAATTAATTAAAGGTTTAATCGATGCAGACAGATGATTTAATTAGCTTAATGATTTCAATTTTAGTCATGAGGTTGTTCTTTTTTTCTTTTTTTTTTTTACATTAAATCAAAGAGGTGGGGGAAAATAGTAATTCAACCTCATAATATTACTGATACTAATTTTATTCATGTGCTACAATTTGCACAGTGAAATATAAGTAGTACAGAATATCTCGGGTATCTTAGTTTTTGAAATAACTAAACCATATCTTTGCATGTTGTAAAACGTGACCAAAAGGGTTAGTATTAGGAACAGGGTGGGGGGTATCTAACTTATACTAGCATGGAAAAGTGGACATATGGAATATTTATGAACCAGCGAAGATCTTGCATGGTCCCTATACATGCTGGAAGGAGCCAGTCAGGTGTCCCTTAACCTTTTAACATTTAAAGTGGCTATATCTGGCCCAAGTATTCTATCTGTTTTATGGTCAAACTGGACAGATCTGGCATCTTGCACCTACCCTTCAATATCATTCTAAAAATAATGAATCACATTATTGAACATTTCACAGAGACATGTACTCTTAATGAAGTTCTCAGGGAGTTTCAACACAACACAGGATGTGACAAGGATGGCCCTTTGAATTACAGGTACTACTTAATTTTTGCTAGCTGAGTGGACTGGAGCAACATGAAATAAAGAGTCTTGCTCAAGAACACAACGTGCCACCTAGAATTGAACTCATGACCTCAGGATTGTGAGCTGAATACCTTAACCACTAAGCCAGGCACCTCACACTTATTATAAAAGGAATCATGATTACATAGCATCCATCTGTGGCCATTCTGTCTATGCTGTGTTAATACTGCTCTAAAATTTGAAGTTCATTTTAAAACTAGCTAAAAAAAAAAATCTTGCTGAGTGAGATTTGGCTGCTACATTGGGCAAGTCAAGCAATTGTGTATGTTTTTGGAGTAAGCCTTAGCCTTTATCTTCAATTACAATTCTAGTGGCAAGTGCTTTTGTTTTGGTTTTTAAATTCCAGAATACTTGTCTTATTGTTAATTACCTCACCATAGAGAGAAACAGAAGTCTACTTCAAGTAATGAGACCAAAGCAAATGAAATGAGGTATAAAAATTCTGCAGTGGAGTTAGAACTGATTATTCATGGAGATAAGGAGGAGTATCAATATGCATTCAGCATCTTTACCTTTCAAATAGGAAAATAAAAGCAGAGTGTGTATGCTTGTGTCACATACACTCAATACATAACTGAAGAAAGTAGAAGCTGGAGTAGTAAAGATACTGGTACAGTTTAGATGTGCTTAAAGTATATTTGACTTTAGAGCTTGAGGAAATTAATCCAATCTCATATGTCAGTTGAGATAGCTGACAATACAGCAGCAGAACTAACTGGGGTTTGGGGAAGTGTTTGTAGATAGGAGTGGGGCTCCAAGAGACACCACAGGCTTGCTTTAGTTTTTGATTTCCAAGGAGTTCTGTGGGACAAAAGCAAACAAAACTATGAAATACAAGGAAGTAGATGGACACATACACATACATACAGAGAGGAAAATAAGCTTTCACAAACAGAACTGTATTGAAATTGCCATAAAGAAAATGAAACAACATACATGCACACAGCAACAACAACAACAACAACAACAAACTTCTCATGTGTAGTTAATGACTTTTTGGACAAGAGAAAAATAATAGACATTTACAAAAGAGGTCTAATTGAATTTTCTAATAAGCTAAATAAAGTGTTGGGAATAGAAACGTGGCTTGTTATAGAATTTATTCTCAGAGTTGAATGAAACGGTAATTACAATAATGGCGGAAGACAAATAGACAATTGAAAGCATTGAGAAATGGGAAAGAATCTCAAAAGAATTGTTAAGTGGATCACACACAGGAATCCTTTGAGATTTACAGCAAGAGCAAGCTGCTGTGGAATATAGAAGAAGTGCTGTTGTAGTTGATAGGATTGAAATGAAATTGAAATATTTTGAAGAACAAAATAAAATAAATGATGAAATAAAGATTTTTCTTTAATGAATCAATATGAAGAATGGAGAATTATGAAGGAATATTGAATGCTGACTACCTAGGTTGGAACCAGAATAAATTTGTCAACTGATTTAGCATAATTATCATTATCACTATTATTATTATTCCACCAAGGTCAAATTTCCCTTTCATTCTTTCAGGGTTGACAAAATAAAATACTAGAAACCACCGTAGCTCCTCCCACAAAAATTTTTGGCCTTGGGCCTTGTGCCAAAAATTTTAAGGGAAGGAGGAGATTAGCTGAGAAACTGTTATTATTATTGTTTTTATTAATCAACACTTTCATAGAACTTCATATTTTAAGACTTCCTTTTGTGTGTACATCTCTCTCTCTTTCTCTCTCTCTCTCTTTCTCTCTCTCTCTCTCTCTATATATATATTCTTTTACTTGTTTCAATCACCTGACTGCAGCCATGGTGGAGCACCACCTCAAAGGGTTTCAGTCGAACAAATCGACTCCAGGACTTATTTTTGAAGCCTAGTATACATTCTATTGGTCTTTTTTGCCAAACCACTAAGTTACAGGGACATAAACACACCAACACCAGTTGTCAAATGGTGATGGGAGGACAAATACAGATGCACACACAAATACACACACACACATATATATATGATGGGCTTCTTCCAGTTTCCATCTAATGACTCCACTCACAAGGCTTTGGTTGGCCCAAGGCTATAGAGAAGACATTTGCCCAAGGTGCCATGCAGTGGGACTGAACCTGGAACCATGTGGTTGGGAAGCAACCTTCTTACCACACAGCCACGATGTATATATTTTCTATCTGACTGCTTGCATTAGACTTCCTGTTTGAACATGACAATATTCATTAGATTGATACTTTCAAAACTCTCTGATCTATATATATATATAGAGTCATATTACACAGATTGTGTGTGTATTAATTTATGATGCAATAGAGCTACTCCCTAAGTCCTGAATCTCTTTTAAGTCTTAACTCCATTTCATATTCTAAATAGAATACAATAACAATAAAAGCATTCTCACCAATTATCACATAAAAAGTTTATATAAAATGATTACACGTGGCACCTTGGGCAAGTATCTTCTACTATAGCCTCGGGCTGACCAAAGCCTTGTGAGTGGATTTGGTAGACGGAAACTGAAAGAACCCCGTTGCATATATATATATATATATATATATATATATATATATATATATATATATATACATATATATATGTATGTATGTGCATATGTTTGTGTGTCTGTGTTTGTCTCCCAACATTGCTTGACAACCGATGCCGGTGTGTTTATGTCCCTGTAACTTAGTGGTTTGGCAAAAGAGACCAATAAAATAAGTACTAGGCTTACAAAGAATAAGTCCTGGAGTCGATTTCTTCGACTAAAGGCGGTGCTCCAGGCACTGATGTTGTAAATAACCAACTGGCTTATTTGGCACTTTAACAACAACACATCCACATTAAGTTGGATATTAAGATTACTTTTTTTGGTATTAACATTGCTTCTGTTGCTAATAATTACACACACACACACACATACATATATATATACATACATATCTATCTATCTATCTATCTATCTATCTATCTATCTATCTATCTATCTATCTATCTATCTATCTATCTATCTATATATATATATATATATATATATATATATATATAAGCAATGTTAATTCTCTAAATGAAGTATTAACAGTAACTGCACGATAAAGTGTAGTATATTGCCACTTAAGTGTGGCTGACCCCTAGGGGTGGATGTTACTGTTGCTTTTAGCCCCAGGAGGACATCTCCTCCAGCTGGCTTATCGACACACGACTGTGTCCTGTTTGCCAAGGGAAGTTATCCCTCTCACCTCGATCTGCAGCACGAACGTATCCGGATTTCAGGGTTATTTCCCTTCGTCGGCGTCCGACAGCTGATGACCTTGGTGAGAGAGACAAAAACCTGGCAAACTTATATCTTCTTTTCCAGTGAAATTCTTCACTGATATTGAAAAGGTGAAAACAAGCAATGTTAATTCTCTAAATGAAGTATTAACAGTAACTGCACGATAAAGTGTAGTATATTGCCACTTAAGTGTGGCTGACCCCTAGGGGTGGATGTTACTGTTGCTTTTAGCCCCAGGAGGACATCTCCTCCAGCTGGCTTATCGACACACGACTGTGTCCTGTTTGCCAAGGGAAGTTATCCCTCTCACCTCGATCTGCAGCACGAACGTATCCGGATTTCAGGGTTATTTCCCTTCGTCGGCGTCCGACAGCTGATGACCTTGGTGAGAGAGACAAAAACCTTGGCAAACAGGACACAGTCGTGTGTCGATAAGCCAGCTGGAGGAGATGTCCTCCTGGGGCTAAAAGCAACAGTAACATCCACCCCTAAGGGTCAGCCACACTTAAGTGGCAATATACTACACTATATATATATATATATATATATATATATATATATGTATATGTATGTATGTATGTATTAATTCGGCCAGCAAAGCCATCAATGAACTGTCTGATGATGGCTTAGCTTGCCAAAACTTCAAAGTCACCATCAAGACAATTCTTGTTAAAGAATAATTTGTACTCTACCAAATATATTAATTCAAAACTGTTTTTATCTATAAGACAAAAGCAAATAAACACACACATATATATATATTATATACATAAAATGTACTGGTAACATGTCAGAAAGTACCTGTCTGGTGCCACATTTTAAGTACCTGTGCCAGTGCCATATATAAAGCACCCATGCTGGTGCCACAGAATAGGCACCTGGTACACTCTATAAAGTGGTTGGCATTAGGAAGGGCATCCAACTGTAGAAACCATGCCAAAGCAGACAATTGGAGCCTGGACAGCTCTTCGGTCGGCCAGATCCTGTCAAACCATGCCTGCATGGAAAACAGATTGATGATGATGTTATATATATATAAAACATGATCATCATTTTAAAGCCCATTTTTCCATTCCGGTTGCCAACTGTCACCTGTTTGCAAGCCAATATCTTCCCCATGGTGAGGCATATTTTCACCGGAAATAAAAAACACCATTTTCATGATGACTCCTGTTTAGAACTATCATGCGATGTCAAGATGAGGATGCACATGCACACACATAATGAGATTCATTCAGTTTCTTATTTCTTATTTCTTTATTGCCCACAAGGGGCTAAACATAGAGGGGACAAACAAGGACAGACAAATGGATTAAATCGATTACATTGACCCCAGTGCATAACTGGTACTTAATTTATCAACCCCGAAAGGACGAAAGGCAAAGTCGACCTCGGCGGAATTTGAACTCAGAACGTAGCGGCAGACAAAATACCGCTAAGCATTTCGCCCAGCACGCTAATGTTTCTGCCAGCTCATTCAGTTTCTATCTACTACCAAATCCACTTGTAAGGTCTTGGGTTAGCCTAAGGCTATAATAGAAGACATGCTCAGGGTAACATGCAATGTAACTGAACTCAAAATTATGTAGTCTGGAAGCAAACTTCTTAACCACACAACCATGCCTGAGTCTACATCTATGTACGAATGTGTGTGTGCACGCACGTGTGTACATGGATAAAGTTTTTATTAGTGCTATTACTTTCATGCCTGGATGAATAAATCATTATGATAAGAACAATACCCTCTGTCACTATACAAACAGTGCAAAGAGTTGTAGTTAAGATTATTATGTGTATCAGAGCATGAAAATCAACAGAGCAGTGGAACTTTGCCATGTTCCAAGGACAAAAGCAATCAGTCCAGGGTATACTTCAACTGATACCCAGAATGCATTTATTTAAACAAATACATCTTAGAGTTTAACAGTGTGAACCAACCACCCTGAATCCAATTTGGATCAAGTCACACATGCTCCCCCCTCCCAACACTTTTTTTTTTTAAATAACAAAATCTGGAACTAATCACACACACAGCTCATACATGCCCTGGTTCCATTCTGAAAGTGGAGTGGGCAGCAGTAAGGGCATATTTTTATCTACAGCACACAGAGGTACAAAGATCACACACGCGTGCTCTCTCTCTCTCTCTCTCTCACACACACACACACAACACCAATTACACAGTGTGCTTGTGGGTTAATGAAATGAACTATGTAGCAACACAGTTCAATAGTGCACAACTAATGTATTTATGTCTAGAGGTGTACAGGAGGTTATTAAAATGCCAATGATTCATATACGAATACTTGTTGTTTAGCCCTGGGTCAACACAATTTTGCATTCCGTGGACTTTTTCATCATCTCAGCTATGAGAGCAAGGACACACATGTATTTATATAACACACACACTTGTGTATATGTAGTGTACAATAGCACGTGTACTCTGATTGACAGAATACTCCAAATATTGTCAACAAAGCAGGAATTTTTTAAAAAGGTAACATAATGCATTGCATAGAAGATTTACCATGATGGTTGTTATGAAGATTAACATTCAATGATTACACTGCAACAAGTTTTACTAAAACTTTTGTTACCATAATTTTCTGTTTTTCACGTCTATTTATTACTAGAATTCAGAGTGTCTGTTCCAAAGAATGATATTACTTTTTGTATCTCTTTACTCTTTTACTTGTTTCAGTCATTTGACTGCGGCCACGCTGGAGCACCGCCTTTTAGTCGAGCAAATCGACCCCAGGACTTATTCTTTGGAAGCCTAGTACTTATTCTATCAATCTCTTTTGCCGAACCGCTAAGTTACGGGACATAAACACACCAGCATCGGTTGTCAAGTGATGTTGGGGGGACAAACACAGACACAAACATATACACACACATACATATATATCTTTCAGTTTCTGTCTATCAAATCCACTCACAAGGCTTTGGTCGGCCCGAGGCTATAGTTGAAGACACTTGCCCAAGGTGCCACGCAGTGGGAATGAACCCGGAACCATGTGGTTGGTAAGCAAGCTACTGACCACACAGCCACTCCTGCGCCTATCAACCATTTTAAGATTTATAACCCTAATTCTGACTTCCATTTTTTGGGAGAGTGACTTGCTCTCTAGTGAACAGTTCTTTAACCAAGAAATCTAAAATCATATCTTTAAATATCTAAAAACCATATTTTTCTGTTTCATAGCATTTTCTGGAGTTATTCTCAATGCTGTGGAAGTAGAGAATGCAAAAAGGCCACCAGATATACTGTTATACTTTTAGATACAATGTTGGAACCAAGTAAATATAAAAATGTGCAAGGTGCTAAATTCTAGATAACATAAAAACCATATTAAAATGTAGTCTATTGGTGACCAAGACAAGTCTTAAATCCCACCTCATTTAATATGTAGAAGTTGTTAATCTATTTTAGATTAAAAAATTATTTGCATGGTGTATGAGACCCGAAATGATAATTTATGCAGTTATTCTTAATATGTTCAGGAAGATTCAAATAAAAATATGCTGGTTGCTGTTGCATATGTCACAGGAGAACAACTTCTCTATTTTATGATGACAGTCTGTTTGCAGCACACATGGCTCACAAGCAGGCTCAAAGGTCAAGCTGCTTCTGGCTGATGAGGTACATGTTGAAACACTTGTGTCCCTGACTCCCTTGCACCAATGAGCTGGGTATGTTATGAACACACAGCCATCATAAAAGCAAGAAGTTCTTCTGTGACATACACAACAGCAACTAACATATTTGCATTTGAGTCTGCTGGAATGTATTGAGAATAAACATGCAAATCACTGTTTATTTTAGGGTAAGAATTACAAGAAAAGTTAAGCTCTCCGCTATTCCCAGAATATGGAGAGAGCTGAAGAATCCCCTCAATGACTGTTATTTCTACTTCTTTGATATTATAAAGCACAGAGAAGTTAATGGAAGGTATGCTCTTCAGTGACAAGGTTTAAAAGAGTGTATTTTAACAGGGGAAAAATTACAGGACAGCCGTAGACCAGAAAAAGTATGCATGATTAACAGTTTATTTTCATATTAGTGGAGATCTATGTTGTTGTAAAGACATGAACGGTTTATTTACTACAGTTGGACAAGTAAAGACCAAATGGAATAATACCAATACTGCTGGGATAGTGTCATGACGCAGGACTATACACAGAGAAAAATATATGGACATACATATATACATACACATATAGACATGGCATATATATATATATATATATATATATATATATATATATATATATATATATATATATATATATATATTGTCCAATGAAGGGGAACATGAAACTCTGAGTAAATTTTAATGATATTTTTCTGCTTTTTAATAAAGTACACACATACACACACACACACACATGTATGGTCCATCATTCAAAAAGATGAAAGTATTCATTAAAGGGAAGTGCAATCTTCAAAGCACATTTAAAATTTTAAAACTGTTTTATATTTTCTGAGTGCGACATAGAAAATGCTGAACAAATTGAGCATAAAATTTATTCATTTTTTTTTTTCCTTCAATACACGAATAAAAATGAAGCCAACACCTAGTTCTCTAAATGAAGGATGCATTATAAAAATAATACAAAATTAAAATTATTTCCGAATATATTGATGGCGGGGGGGGGGGGGACACACACACACACACACACACAAACAATTTTTGAGTTCAGCATCATAAAATACATATAAATAAGAAAAATTCAGATAACAAAATATGATACCATATATTGTTTAATAATAATTAGAAAAGTGGACATTTTCATAGCAAGAAGTCCCTCCCTGTGTTGTTGTTTGCCCAGGTCAGCACAGATCCAGTAGACCTATGATCAAAAGTATATCTGTAACCAATCCATCATTTAGAGGATTTGATTTGAGGAAGGTTTGGTTGTACGAAGGTCAAACAATCATTTATTTTCTGTGACTTGTTTTAGTCCCTGAATGGTCGCCTTGAAGGGTCTAGTTAAATGAATTGACCTAAGAACTTACTTTTCCAAGTATGGTACTTATTCTATTGATCTCTTTAGCCAAACTGCTAAGTTACAGTGATATAAACACACTAACACACATTGTTAAGTACTGGTGGGGAACGAACACATATATGCACAATGAGCTTCTTTGAGGGTCTGTCTACCAAATTCACTCACAATGCTTTGGTAGGCCTGGAGCTATAGTAGAAGACACAAACTCAAGGTGACTCACAGTGGGACTGAACCCCAAACCACACAGTTGGGACGCAAGCTTCTTAACCACACATGTGCCTAACCATGTAGAGGTTTCTTCAATCTCTACATAAATAATTAAGCCGGATATAAGACTTAATTAGACCTTGCTGGTATACTAAGCAAAGAGGATATATAGATGAGGTCAGGCTATGGACACCAGTTCAATTAACATAAAATAATAAAACAGAAAATATTTCAAGATATGATGAAGTAGAGCATAAGGTATCGATCAATATTCTCAACATTGAAATTGACATTTGTTAAATATCTGCATATCTTTTATTGTCTCAGCTGTGGCCATGCTGGGGCACCAGCTTAAAGGATCTAGTCAAACATCAACCTCAATACTGTTTTTTTTTTTTTTTGAAAGTCTGGTACTTATTCAGTTGGTATCTTTGTCCAAACAACTGTTATGGTGATGTAAACAAACCAACATGGTTGTCAAGTGTTGGGAGAAACACAAATACAAAGACACACACACACTAGACTTTCAGTTTCCGCACAATTCATTAATAGGGCATTCATTAGCCCAGGGCTATTGTAGAAGATACTTTCCAAAGGTGCCACACAGTGGGACTGAACCTAAAACCATGTGGTTGTGAAGTGAGCTTCTTAACCCACACAGCCATGCATGTAGAGAAGTTTACACAGATATGTGTAATATGTGTACATTCTTTAATGCAATGTAGCAATTTGCTAAGTTCTGATGAACTTTTAAAGGACCAGTGCCTAGTTCCAGTTTCATAATAATGCACCCACTACACTCACGGAGTGGTTGGCGTTAGGAAGGGCATCCAACTGTAGAAACTCTGCCAGATCAGATTGCAGCCTGGTGTAGCCATCTGATTCACCAGTCCTCAGTCAAATTGTCCAACCCATGCTGGCATGGAAAGTGGACGTTAAACGATGATGATGATGATGATGATTAATTCTACCTGAAATACACTATTGTGTTTGAAGTACATAACCCAATAGAAATTAATACTTAAAACTATAGGAAGTTGTTACATAGTTGAGAAAATCAAAACCTATCACTTGCTCTCTGATAGAAGCATCTTTTCAAAGACAAGGTTTGAAAACATTTTACAAACTGCAAAACCTCATGAACTCCATCACCAATAAGGAGTTTGAGCTTGATGAATGTATCAAATCCATGTTCAAGTGAGGCAGTAATGTCAGTGCTAACATACTTAATTTAGCTCCAAAATTAGTAGTAATTAAAACTAAATCTGCTGTGAGGAGTAATGAATAATTAACTTAATGAATTATTTGGGTTAAGAAAGGTAGGAGAGACAATCCCAGAATTTAATTAAAAATAAAATAAAGTGGTGAGTAAGTCAAATCTTTGGCAGTATAGTGACAACTTCAGACATGTTTCAGTCTTATTAAACTTCTTTAGCAAAGCATAGTTTATCTAATAATTCTAGAGTTTAGAATGACTGAAATATATGTAGAATTTTAGTGAATAAACACTGGGTGGAAAGCATGATTGGAGAAAAATAATCAGGAATGTCTGTTGCATGAACAACAAGATATGCTAGTGGGTGAAAACAAGAAGTTTGAATCATAGACCCAAGAGCAGTCTCAGACAGGTTGGTATGAGAGAGAGGGAGGGAGGGAGGGAGGGAGGGAGGGAGAGAGAGAGGGAGAGAGAGAGAGAGAGAGATAGAGAGAGAGAGGAAATGAAACACAAGATAGAAGCAATGAACACATTAGCAGTTACTGCAAATAAGTTACTTCACTGTTGGGGACTGGATTTTACAAGTGATTACTAACAGAAATAGTTATGAAAAGACGAGGTAGTTAAAAAGAATTCAAAGTGCAACATATGATATGAAGTTGCAAAACATGACATGGGGGAAAGGTTACATTTACTGCACTATGGAGTACAGAACTACTGACCAGAAATGTGTGATGAAAGATTTCCAGACAATGGACATCAGTTAAAATAAGAACAGTAATAAATGAGTGAAGAACGAATACATAGTGTGTGTGTGTGTGTGTTTATTTGGCAAAAAAAAAAAAAAAAAAAGAACAAAATGACTATCCTGAACTATAACAATATTTGTTTCAACACACGGTTTCACATCAAGAATCTTGCAATACAAATTCATAAACACACGCACGCATACATGTGTATGTTTGTATACACATACACACCATTCAACAAATTTGCTTGGAGGCAGCACTTCCCTCTCCATCCTCAATTTCCTTTCCAAATGACTCACTCACTACCACCACCAACAAGACAATAATAACGGAAAATAATGCTGTTTAACAAACCAATGTATTAACTTAGGTCAAGTGGTTCTGTTTGGGAATTGAGACTAAATCACAGATTCATTATAACACAGAATGAAAGCAAAAGCAATTTTTTTGTTTTTGAAACCCTGTATGACTAATTTCTGAACTAAAAAGAAATTACACAAGCAAAATAATAACAAATGGGTTTTGTAATTCACAAATTAGGAGACAATAAATATATTTTGTCAACAGAAATTACAATATATAATTAAGTACAATGTTCATTATTTGTTCTGAAGTAGCACAATGGTGTAAATATGATAGCTGACCAAGTTAATCAGTTCTATGCAGGTTAACATATCAGTTTCACAAGAATGAACAGAATATCAATGTTAATTAATATAATAACAGGTGGTGGTGATAGCATTGGAGTATATATGAGGATGGTAGGGTTAAGGCATTATTATTATTATCATTATTATTGTGGCCTTGTGGCTATTTTAGAAACAATTGTACAAAATCAGTAGAATGACAAAAAAAAAAAAAAAAAAAAAAGAAAATACTGTATTTTTAGTTGCAATGTTTTATATCTAGAGTTCAAATACTGCTAGACTCTTATATTGCTTTTAAATGATAAGGGTATCATAGTTAGTTACAAGAATATATGAAACCACTAACCACACATATTTATGCAAGTGCACATGCACGCATATGCACATGTGCATGCATATACAAACACTAGCAACTGTAAATGCAAGTGACATCTGAATGCTCAATAAAAGAAAAGAAAAACCAACAAAAGACTTTTTTTGTGGTCATATTCCCAAGGATATCATCAAATATGTAATTTAATTAACTCTTATATAATCAAGACTGTGGAGAGACTAAGGAAAATAATTAAGATTTTAATTTCATTCAGTTGGTGTTTGGAATGGAAAAGCTTCTGAAGTAAAATTATGAAAGAATGCTAAAATATTCACCTAGAAATTTCATAACCTTTATGTTTCATCTACACTTGTTTTATTCCCTAGCTGTAGGTTGGTGATGTCACTTGGAGGTAGTATTATGGGAAAGAAAGGCAGCGAGCTGGCAGAAACGTTAATGCGTCGGGCGAAATGCTTAGCGGTATTTCGTCTGCCGTTACGTTCTGAGTTCAAACTCCGCCGAGGTTGACTTTGCCTTTCATCCTTTCGGGGCCGATAGATTAAGTACCAGTTACACATTGGGGGTCGATGTAATCGACTTAATTCCTTTGTCTGTCCTTGTTTGTCCATTTTATGTTTAGCCCCTTGTGGGCAATAAAGAAATAAGAAAGGTGTCTCACATTAGAAGAGAGACACGGCTTTCTCAGATGGAGAAGAGAGAGGAGATAAAGATGATGAAGATGTGACAGAGGGGGTAGTCCCTCCTCCCCCACATCAGAGTTACAGGGTGGTGCAAATAGTGGAGTGGTCCAGTGATATAGGTGGGTGAGCTCACAAGATCTCAAAGAAACACAAATGTGTGTGTGTGTGTGTGCATGCGCATGTATTAAGTACACAACAACTTAATAGTGTCTGTCAGTTAAATGTGATGATGTCTATCAGTATCAGTTAAACAAGAGAAAACAGATGCAAAGAGAGAAAACATAAATAGAAATAGAAGAACAATACAAAACTTATTTTAGACTCATTTCTAAGTTATCTTGTACAAACGATCTTTCACCAGAGTTTATTGTGACTACTAATGAGAATGTTGATGATGGCGATGATGATGATGATGATGATGATAGTTAATATTTATAAGGGTCAAATTGAAGAGGCAGAAATAATTAAAAAACAACAACAGCTCCCTCATTGACTCCAATAAAACAAGAAAATAAAAAAACAAACTGACAAAATCCAATAAACGAAACCCCAAACCAGACCCATCCTCATCCTCCACCCCACTCACCATCTGTTGTTTTGATAGCAATATATTATTCATAGAACACACACACAACTCCCATCACTGATTCTTTTTTTTTTTATTGTTCCTTATTATATAGCATTAAACTGCATGTAATAAAGTCTGAGAATTAGTTAGCAGTATATTGTCTTTTATTCCATCTTTGTTTTTGCCTTTCCTCATTTTTTCTTTTTCTGTAAATATCATCATCATTATTATTATAAGAATTTAATATTATTAATATTGCTGCTGCTGCTGCTACTACCACTAATACAACAATAATAATAATAATAATAATAATAATAATAATAATAATAATAATAATAATAATAATAATAATAATTGTTATTATTTACAGTGCAAAACTATTGATTTCTTTTTTGATTGAGATCAATGTGAACAGATGGAGAGGAGAAAGTTTGTGGAGGAGGGGTGGAAAAATTTGCCAAACCACACACACATTTTATTGGCTTTTACTGCAATCCATCAATTCTACTTTTACAATTACACACACACACATTCTCATATTTTATGAAGTTCCATGAATTTCTCTTCAGCAATCAAACACACACAAACATATATTATATACATACATGTATACATACTCAAGACAGGCATGCATGTATACGCACATACGCACTGACAGCCCACTCACAAATTTTATTAGACTCAACTACTATCAATCAGAACGTCTTTTGCAATTCAAATAAACACAGAACTAACTGGAAAGGACAAAAAACACAAATCCATTGAGTTATTTTTTTAGAGGTGGATCGTTTTTTCAATAGCTTTGTGTGTGTTTGATAATAAAAACCAAGAAAGAAATTCACCAAATGTAAAAAATTTTACACACATGTATATGAAAGAATGTACTCCACCTCTCTCTCTCTCACTCTTTCTATATATCTATGTATGCATCTAATGTGTATAGGCTTGGTGGTTAGAGCATTGGGGCTCACAATCATGTGGTAGTGAGTTCGGATTCCTAGACTGGGCTGTGTGTTGTGTTCTTGAGCAAGACACTTTGTTTCATGTTGTTCCAGTTCACTCAGCTGTAGAAATGAGTCATGGCATCACCGGTGCCAAGCTGTATCAGCCTTTGCCTTTCCCTTGGATAACATCAGTGGTGTGGAGAGGGGAGGATGGTATGCATGGGTGACTGCTGGTCTTCCACAAACAACCTTGCCTGGACATGTGTCTAGAAGGGTAATTTTCTAGGTACAATCCCAAGGTCATTCAAGACCAAAGGGGAGTCTTTACCCTTTTCCTAATGTGTGTGTGCATGTATATATGTGTGTGTGTGTGTGTGTATATATATATATATATATATATAGGTGCAGGCATTCTGGGTTCAGCTCAACTGCATGGCACCTTGGTCAAGTGTCTTGTATTATAGCTTAAAACAGACCAAAGCCTTGCGAGTAGTTTTGGTAAATGGAAACTGAAAGAAGCCCATCATATGTGTGTGTGTGTGTGTGTCCCTATGTATGTGTTTGTCCTCCATCACCACCTGACAACTGGTAGTGATTTGTTTACATTCCCTGTAACTTAGCGTTTCAGCAAAAGACACCAATAGAATAAGTCTGAGGTCTTAAAAAGAAGTGCTTTTTTATATCTTGACCACCACGCGTCTATTATTCATTTCACATAAATACAAGATGAGAACATACAATGTTTTATATTTGTACATATACATGCACAACATTCTATAGAATTCTCAATAACTTGTAGTAAACAAAATCCCTCTTAACATCTAGCATAACAGACTTGGACAGCTTAGTGGATTCAACTGCTGAGAGTTACATGGTTTGACCACAGGGACATATTGGCATAATGGTGATTTGATATGAGTGTTTGTCTAAAACTCTACTAAATGAGCCATCTACACGAACAGTGTTGCAATAGTAGGTGTCTCTTCTTTATACATCAGTCAATGCTTCTCATTCACAACTTACCAACCTGAGTTAATCATAAACTTACAAACATTCAACAGACTGCATCTCTCTGCAAATTTCATTCACAGACGTCTCCTTGTTGAACTTCTCAGAAGCATCATAACAACATTATACATACATCTCATATAATTTAGTCACATACCCACAACCGTTTGTCCCTTAATCACAATTTATCCTGACTAACCCTTACCTAGCAGAGATTACATCACAATATGAACTCACATTCCTCCTTGGCACTCACTCTTTCACCTTCATTGTGGCACTTATAGCAGCTGAAACTCTTTATCTTTAAACTTCTTGCTTGTTTAACATTTTTCCATTCCCTCCCTCCACCACTTTGTACTTTCTTCCTCTGTCTTACCCCTCTCTCCTGCACCCTCTACCTTGGCCATATTAACTTCCACTTTAAGAAAAGAAGTAAGCCATTTAGGAGACCAGTTCTCTTCCACATAAAATCAATATGCGATGAATGGAGATACTGAATCAAGAAAGTCTGCTCTGGTCGTACACACCTGGTCCATCCTCCATTAGTTGTTGGATAGACATTGTAAAATTCCATCCAAAACCATCACAATTTCAAAAGTAATCAAAGCAAACTATTTTTTCATCATAATTTTATTTACTTTCGTCAATATAATCATCAAACCACTGCTGTCACCACCACCACCTCCACCACCACTAATATTACATTTATTACTATACACAGAGCCACCGAATAATATGGCTGACACCAGAAAAACTTTCTTTTCACTGATGTAGTTAAATTTGATTGGTTGAAAGCATGTGAAGAGAATCGGCAGTGTGAGTAACAATAAAACCACTGGATGTGCTATATATATATATATATATATATATATATATATGCATACATACATAATATGTATAAACTTACAGGACATTTTAACATGCACACTATATTGACCAATGGAATTCCTGTTAACACAGGACAGCTATGACTAATAAGGGAGTGCTGTGTGATGTGATGTAACATATTACACAGAAGATATGGGTAAGAATTAAACCTGCAAAGATGCATACCTATAAGGGTGACAACATCACCTTTAAACCAAACTCTATGTGTTTTACAATTCATGATGCATTTCTGCAATGCAATGCTGCCAACATATCACATTTCATGATGTACTCTCACATATATTTCACATTTCATGATGTGCAACTGCATATATCTCATATTTCACGACATACTTTCATCGATATTTGGACATAATGCACTACTGCAAATATATCTTGTGATGAACTGCCCAGTGCACATACCATAAATCCAAAAATAATGAATCCGCACAAATTACATAAAGCAAGTTGTGACATTCCTGCTACACAGTAGGACATCTAATTGATTTAGATGCAGAACATAACTCATCAAAAGATGATACTACTCACATGCAAAAGAATGAAAGAAAGCAGTGTCACATAGGAATAATAAACAAATGTGACTTGGAACTGTAGACTCCCTCTAGGAAATGTCACACACACACAATAAATATACAGTTTCATATCTTATGATAAGAAACCAATTAAGGATGTGTCCCCATTGGAGCAGAGTAACAGGATATCATTTAATTTGTAGAGTTTGGCCAAAGTATCTAATTAGTACTGGGGATAGAGAAGTTGTAATGGTAATGGAGGTGGTGGTGGTGGTAGGTGTATCCGATGGAGGTATCAGTTGTGAGGGGAGAGGAAAGAGATTGAAATAGACAGAGAGGTAAAGGAAAGGGGGGGTATAAGAGAGAGTGAAACACCAGATGAAGAAAGGTAAGAGGGAAGTAGTAGTGGCAGTAGTTGTAGTTAGAGGGGGGGATTTGGAGGTGGGTTGAAATGGAGGGGTTGGAGGAGACATTGATGTATGAGGAAAAAGGGTCAGAGGAGAGCAGAAGTGGGGGGAAGATATAAAAGTTTGGGGGGTGGATGTGAAGTGCTAAGATGAAGGTGGACAGAGGAGAGTTTAGAGGACAGAATAATGTTAAATGATGTAAAGAGAATCACTGCATTTTTGATTAATATCTAGTGCATGTGAGTAGGTGGGGGTGGGGTGGGGGGTGGATGAAAGATCTCTTTAGAAACCTTAATGTCTAAACTGTGCCTTTTAATGGTTATTGGCTCTCTGAATGGACCATAAAAAATAAGGTTTGGGGAGAGAGAGAGAGAGAGATTTGAAGTTGTCGACTGTAAGGTGCAGGGGGATAAAAGTGTCTGCGCGAGTGGGGAATGTTTAGGATGCACACAGCTGCAAGATATGTGAATTTGTGTGTGTGTGTGTATGTGTGTGAAACTGTTCCTTCATAAATAGTTGGAAAAGATTATATTAATTTAAATGTACATATTTCTTGACAATAAAAAAAAAAAAAACACTACCAGATAACCTTTGATCGACCCAGACACCTTAAGTGTTAGGATAGCTACCCAACTGTTTATGAAAAATGCAAACTTTTTGATCCAGAATTCTGGATATACACATGTAAAATTGACCCATGCCAGCATGGAAAATGGATGTTAAAGGATGATGATGATGATGACAATGATGATGATGATGATGATGACAATGATGATGATGATATGCCTAACTTCCCAAACACATTGATTCAGGTTCAGTCCCAATACCTGGTAACTTGGAGCAAGTGTCTGCAAAAGCTCTAGGCCAACCAAAGACTTGTGAATGGATTTGGTAGACCAAAACTGAAGAAACTATGTCATGTGTATATAAATATGTGTGTGTGTGTGTGTGTGTGTGTGTGTGTTGACATCATCTGATGGTTGTAAATTGTCTTACAAATGAATATTTCCTTCATAACCAGACATGTCTTCCATGAAAACAAAAAACAAACAAAAAAAAATGCCTGGCTCTGGGGAGATATTATTACCTTGCCTGGAAACAGGTGAGAGTTGGCAAAAAGGAAGGACATCCAGGCAGAAAATCTGCCTCAAAAATAAATCCTGTCTGATTCATGCAAGTATGGAAATGTGGATATTAAATAATAATGATGATGATGTGTGTGTACGTAAGTGTATGCATATGTGTGTGTTTCCCCCATGTTCACTGGTTTGTAAACAATAACTTCCTGCCAGTGTCATTGGCTGGCAGCCCACCATAAACAGACATCTGATCTTCCTGGCATGTCTTGACATGGTGTGTGATCTTTGCAAACAAAATGCTTCTTAAATGGAGTTTTTTGTTTCCGGTTCCGTGCATAAAACATGTCCAGGAAGTTAGCTGTTCAATAAACTGAGAGATTATCACCTCACCTGGAAACAAATAGAGGTTGGTGACAGGAAGGGCATCCAGCTGTAGAAAAATTCTGTTGCAATGCAATCTCATTTGATCCATGCAAGCATGAAAAACTAGACATTAAAAGGATGAAATATTATATCAAAAGTATCATTGGTTGTAGTTTTTCAATGGGTCGATCATTAGTCCACTACATGGTGGAAGTGACACAAAGGTGGGTCTATGCATCTCAGTACAGAACAAAATATCTCAGGGAATCTCACTTAAAGAACAATTTTTTTTTTGGCATTTCTTACAAATCTTTTCATCCTTCACTGATCTACACAGGTAGAAAATATACATATATTCAACAACCATGTGTGTATATAAACAAACATTTGTGTTATTAGAAGTGTTGAATGTGTATTGTACACTACAGACAAGAAAGTGATATTTCGAATGCAATATCATTAGAACAACAGAAAAAATTAAGTATTATTACCCTTACAAGGTGGAAAAATTTGTCAACAAACAACCATAGGAGATGAACCCACATTCCCCAAGACACCGGTTGAGTGCTTTACCAGTAAGCTAAACTGTCAAAACATATTTTTATCAGTCCATACACATACAATCATTTAGAAGCCTAAACCTAAAAGGTGATATTGTATTTTAAGCCATATATGATTTTCAAAAGCTCCCAACATCTTTCAATATTAAATGGAAAATGTTATTTTGGACAGAATCTACACAATAAAAAGCTATGTCAACACAGCAATTTCGAATCATGAAATTCTATTTCTAATCTTGCATTATTTAATTAGTTTCGTCTTGCAAACATTGAGACTTTTGAACTTCAAAATACTTGAAACCTATTATAGTGCCTAATAAGTAATATTATACTTTATATACATTCAAACTTTCTTCTAGTACATAAGCATGTTTTTTAGCACCAAAAACAAAAAACAAAAAACTTCAACATAAACTTAATCTTCATAACCAAATAAACTCAGATATTTTACTATGATAGAGTTGCAATTTTTATTACTCACAACTTCCTATTAAACCTTCTTTCTATTGATTAGACCTATTTACCGAAATACTAAGTTTCACAACCCTGTTTGAGTATACTTGCTTGTTCTTATATACACTTTTAAAAAGATATTTTTTATAATTTCCCTTTAACACAATTTATTAACTATTTTTCAAAACACACACACACAAACACAATGAGCAACTTTCAGTTTCTCTCTACCAAATTCAAAATCCATTCACAAAGCATCAGTTGACCAGGGGTTACGATAAAGGACACTTGTCTAAGGAGCTATGGGACTGAACCTGAGATCATATGATCAAGAAGCAAGCTTCTTAGCTACACATCCATATTTGCCTCCTCTCTCTCTTTCTCTCTCACTATATATATATATATGTGTGTGTGTGTGTGTTTCTGTCACATATAATACACAAGATAATTGTTGTGGCAGCTGTTATTATGTCATTATATAGCTGGATGTACTTCTCACAGTAACCACTCAAGCATGGATTTAGTAAGAGTACCTTGCAGAGACACACACACAACACAGTTGTAGTGGTGAAATTTGATTATATGAAACGGTCAGTTGTCCAATATTTTATTGACCTTACAGAGATATACACACAAAAGGTCCTTGCAAGGGACAAAGATGAAAGAGTTTCAGAATGAAATCAAATCCTTTTTCGTTAGTTCAATTCCCGACGACTTGCACTCACTCCAAGAACACGAATAATATTTGGACAGCAGTATCAACAAGAATTAATCTGTTTTGAAAACTCACTAAAAGCTTTGCTTTGCAACGATGATTTATATTCTTCAAATTTAGGAATGGTAAATGGACGAGAAATTTTAGCATTAGATAAAAAGAATTTTTCTGAAGAAGAGAATGAAATGAAACAAAAATGATGAAAAGGAAAAGAAAAGAACAAATTAAAATGATGATGATGATGATGATGATAAAGAAGTAAATAAATAAATCAAAATTATACATCAAAACATCTTTGTCTAAGCAATGGAAATGGAAATGGCACATTGAGAGAAATTCACCTAGCTTACAGCTGCTAAAATAGATAGGATATATATATATATATATATATATATATATATATATATATATATATATATATATACATACACACACACACATACATATTTATACATCTACACACAGACAGATATACACTCACATACATATGGAGAAAGAGAGAGACAGGCAGATGGGAGAGTAGTTGTCATGGTGGAGGTGGTGGTGATGGGGGAGATCAAAAGTGGTTGCGATGTGTGGTGGAGGGATGTCGGTTTCACCATCCTAATACAGATTTGTAGTGTTTCATTTGCCAGAAAGCTTTTATTAAAAGTCTTATCAAAAGACAGCACTGTTTTGGAAAACGGGAGTTCTTTAGATTAGATTTAATTTATTTAAAAACCCATTCCACTTATCTTTCAATAAAACCTAAGGCTTTTGAACTTGAGAGAACACTCCATTTTAAGGTGGGGGAGGGAGGGGGTGAAAATAATGACTACACACACACACACACACATCCATAATCGCACCCATTATTTATCTAATGCATACACATGCACACATATGTACAAGTATACATTATACATAATTTTGTCTATCCCAGAATTACACATTTACACATACTATTTGAATATCACTTGTCTATCTATGTACATTATTTTTTTCTTCTCTTTTGCATTCTATAATTATATGCACCATTTACATAATATACAACGATACAATCACACAATATTTCTTCTTAATCTTTCTCTCATGTACACACACACACATAGACATAGGAACGTATGTACATGCGCACAAATAAATGCATTTTTCCTTTGCATTATTGCCATTAAGCGAATATTTAATTTCCTTAAGGCGATCCTTAAAATAATGTTTGAAAATATAATAAAAATAAAACAAGATCCTTAAAAATAAATGTTCTTTGTCATGATGAAGGAATAGAAAAATACTGACAAAACTAAATGGAATAATTTATGAGAGAGGTTTATATATTTATATCTACACTGAGCTGGGTTTATTAGTGAAGGATGTTTGTGTGCATGGGGTGTGGTGCTGTATATGTACTCCAAGTTGTTTGGTGTGTGAGTGTGTAGTGTAAATATAGCAGGTTATGCACACTGACATTTTTTTCTCTGTAGGATAGAGACAGTTAAATAGCTAGCAATATATATTGTATATAAAGGGTGCAGCATTGCACTGATAACCAGCTGGCGGAAGATCTGCCTGGGGTTAAACTAGCAGTAACATGGAACAGCCACTTTGATGGGGTGACTGATTTTACTTTTCAGTATAGTGACTACTCTGGTCTCTTCTTGAGATTTTACAACTAGCTATCTTGCTTGTTGCAAATCAGTAACCGATGGTCACTTTGTTTACAATATATTGCTAGCTGGAGCAGATTCTGGTTATCGCTCTGGTGGTCAGGTGCTCACGACTGAGGATGAGCCAAATAGCTCGAAACTGAGTCAGTCTTGCAATCCTGCTAAATGCTAAAGGGTGGCAGGGGGTTTGCCTCCCACTGCCAGCAATACACACACACACACACACACATATATATATATATATATATATATATATATATATATATATATATGTATATATATGTATATATATATATATAATAATAGATGGAGCAAAACGCATATAAATAAATGTTCCTTTAATTCCTACATATGTTTCAAAATGCATCACTTTAACTTGGTATCTCTACCTATAAAACGGGCATGATATCCTGGTTTTTTGCGCAATTTTTGCTACCCATAGTAACTGTTAACATATTTACATTGTCAAGGTTTTTTAAAACTGAGATAATATTAATATATATATATATATATATATATATATATATATATATATATACACACACATACATATAAAAGGTGTAGCGTTGCACCAATAACCAGCTGGTGGAAGATCTGCCTGAGGTTAAACTAGTAGTAACATGGAACAGCCACTTTGATGTTGTAACTGAATTAACTTTTTAGAGACACTGCTGTTTGAAGACAATATAAAGATAGGTGTGTGTGTATATATATATATATATATATATATATATATATATATATATATATATATATATATATATATATGTGTGTGTGTGTGTGTGTGTGTGTGTGTGTGTGTGTGTGTAAATATATATATGAAAGAACACATAACATGTTTTTTACTACAATAAAATCAAAACGTTTTGTACTTTAGACAGGTGTCTTAAATTTTGTGTATATAATATGTCTTTAGTGAAGAGTCAATCAATGGGAATTTGTAAACCAATAATTAGAAATTCTAACATTCAATGAGCAAAGAACTTAACTCCTCCCAAATCCAGCAATATCGGTATAAGGAGAGGATAATTCTACAACTGAATACTTGTTGAAGACTATTAACATGTAGACAAATAAATCAGTCTGTTTTTCCAAATAGCCAAGAGACAGCATCCCAAAGGCTCAGGTTCTAATATCATATCAAAACACAAATATATCTTAAGGTAGAGTACTGTTGCAGTGTTATATGTACTCTATAGATTATACTCTCCCTCAGTGGAAGAGCATAGGTTTAGATTAAGCCTTCTTTTACTGATGGGTCATGCACATTTACCTGTTCAATGTTAAACAGTATCATCTTTCAGTTTCTGCTCTTCTAACCAAACTGCCTAACCTGTATCCCTTTAAGAGCATTTAATGTAGGCACAGTCACTTTTTCCACCACACAGATCCAGAGTTAAACACTTTACTTAATCCTCCTTCAAAATTTTCACTTGCCCAAGGTGCCATACAGTGAGACTGAACCCAAAACCAAGAAGTTGGGAAGCAAGCTTCTTACCACACAGCCATGCCTGTGCTATTTATATATTTATATATATATTCCATTGTATTGTATAATCAACTCTCAACAGTCTCCTCTATCAAAATAGGTACCATGGGGTAGTATTGTTTACTGCTGTAGACAGTGGGAATAATATAAAAAAAGTTTGCTGGCTGGCAGTGCCATCTTCAATTTCTCTTGGGAGAAAGCTAGCTGCAGTAGATCAGCAGTGAATCGAAGGGAAGTTTGTCTCATCTGATTAACACAAAAGACACTGACAGATGGATGCTTGGAGAAATAGGATATAAGCACTAACCAAGGATCCATATGGAAACTGGACATAAGCACTGATATCTTAGAACCTTGTAGAAAGAATTAGCAGAGGCAATGACGGTAGGATGGTAAGTTGACAGGTTTTGTAGAACATTGGGACAAAATGTCAACAAAATTTACTTATGGTCCTCTACATTCTAAGTTCAAATATTGCCAAGACTAATTTTGCTCGACTTCTAGCATTGATAAACATAAAGTTCCAGTCAAACACAAGACTTGATTTACCACTGTTCTTATAAGGTATTCTAAGTGTGAATGGAATTATGATAGAAGACATATAACAGCAACAGTGTTTTGTATGTAAGCTATAATAATGATGATGATGATCAGAGTTCAATTCTCAACATACATTGTCAATATTGATACAATATAGAAAGCAAAAAATCAACCATGTAAGTTTTAGACAAACTCAAGTAAGTGCAATTAAAACATTATCTCTACCATCTGCACAAACTTTAATAATAATAATAATAATAATATGAAGAGGAATGGTGACAACAACAATATAAACATTTATAAATATCAGATTAAGTGCAGATATCAAAAGAAAAACATATCTGACTGTCAAAAACATCTAATTCAAATATGTGTGTGTGTGTATGTGTATACTTACACATACATAAATATGCATGTATTCAGTTAAATATACACACACACATATATACATACAAACCAATATGTGTGTATGTGTGCATATGTTAGCACTGAAAAGTGGACAATTAAAAGGATGATGATATTATTTAACGTCTACTTTTCTATGCTTGCATGGGTCAGACATTATATATATATATATATATATATGAAGATATAAAGGCAACTTGGCAATTAAAACTTCCTCAACCATCAAGTAATCAATAGCCATTTCATCTACTAATGAATTCATTGGTAATGATAGCTAAACAGAAATAAATCTACTTCCAAGTTGAAGATAACTGACACATGCAACATCAATATTTGTATTAGTAATCTGGTAGATTTCATTGAAGACAGTGTGTGGCTGATGAGTGAGGGCAGGAGTTTAGGTGTGACTAAAGTGGTGGAAGTGGTTAGAAGTGTAAGTAAATCAAACATGGTCTGGAATGAAATCGATACATGCAGCTGGAATTGGTGTGGTGGCGGTGGGGAGGGGGGGGGGGTGTCATGGCAGCGGTATGGAAATGGTAGTTGTGATCAAACTTCTGGTTATGTACATGGCCAACAGAAAGTGGCAGTAGCAGCACTGATAATAAAAGTGGTGGTGGTGGTGGTGGCGGCGGTGGTGAGAGAGAGAGAGAGAGAGAGAGAGAGAGATGGGGGGGGGGGGTGACAGAGAAAGAGAGAGAGAGATAGAATTTCTCGTCAAGTCACAAGGAACGTAATTTATGGATGGAATGTTGCAAGAGGATAAAATAACCCCCCCCCCCCCCGTCACCTCAATCGTTCTCCAATGTTTTTGTTTAATTGTGTTCGAGTAATTATATATATTTCTTGTCTAGATAACTTGACAGAGACAGAAGCAAGGATGTGAGACGATGAAGAGGCGGATGGTGGCAGTGGGGAGGGCAGCAAACAGTTGAACATATAACTAATTAAACCAAACAGATTTAGAGAGAGAAAGACAACGGGCGGACAGCTAGACAAATAAATCTGGCCATGGCTTTTATGTTCCGGACAGTAGATTCAATAATTGAAAATAGATATCATTGAATAAGTGCTGGTTCTAATGCAAGAAGCTATCATATGGTAGCAAAATGCTATGTGTTCATTTGACTGTTTAACATAGCAGTCAAATTGCCTGCAACAAATCCATTGCTTTGCAATTTAAGAATGATCACATGTAATATTTCAAATGGGTCCAGGTTTGAAATTGAAAGTGGAAGACATTAAGATGCATGAAGAATTCGGGTTCAATTTCATTTAACTGACCTCCCTTGAAAATTCCCAATATCCAGTGCCTGAATGAATGGTATTGCTTCTTGAAATATGAAAAAGCCAAAACACACCAGAAATCTTTAAAGTGTTGATATGACATGTCTTGTCACAGAATAACAAATGGTGTTTCAAAATAAACAAATTCTCCAAATATTTCAAGGTTACCAACACAGGAAAATAACTTGAGATGTTAAGGTAGCGAGCTGGAAGAATGTTTAACAGCATTTTGTCTTCTGTCTTTACATTCTGAGTTCAAATTCCACTGAGGTTGACTCTGCCTCTCATCCCTTCAGGATCAATAAAAGAACTATCAGATGAACACTGAGGTCCATGTAATCGACTCCCGCCCCCCGAAAGTACTGGCCTTGTGCCAAAATGCAAAACTAATATAACATGCCAGATTCATCTCGGGGGAAAAAAAAAAAAAAAAAAAGACATGCAATTGCAGATATATAAGGAAAAATTAAAATACACCATTACCTTTAAATCTACAGCTAATGTTTCTTTTATGTTTTATTTATTTCAGCCATTGGACTGCGGTCATGTTAGGGCAATGGTTTGAAGGGTTTTAGTCAAACAAATCGACTGCAGGACACATTTTTTAAAAATCAAGTGCTTATCTCAGTCGCTTTTACTTATGGGGACAGTTTTCAAGCAGTGGGGGGAAGGGACAGACAGAAACATAAAGGCGCGTGTATGCACACACACAACAGGCTTCTTGCATTTTCTGTCCACTAAAACCATTTGCAAAGCTTTGGTTGGCCTGGGGCTATAGTAGATGTCATACAGTGTGACTGAACCTAAAACCATTAGGTTGGGAAGCAAGCTTCTTACCACACAGTCATGCCTGTAGTCATAAATCATTTATCTTATATCTTTTACTGGTTTCAGTCTTTAGACTGTGGCCATGCTGGGCATCATTTTGAAGGATTTTAGTTGATTGAACTAAGCCTAGTAATTTGTTTTAAAGCCTCGTACTTATTCTATCGACCTCTTTTATCAAGTTATGAGGACGTAAACACACCAACACTGGTTGTCAAGTAGTAGTAGTAGTGGAGGGACAAACACACACACACCTGGAGGGGTTTTTCCGTCTACTAAATCCACTCACAAGGCTTTGGTCAGCCCAAGGCTATAGTATAAGACACTTGCCCAAGGTACCATGCAGTGGGATTGAACCCGAAACTATGTGGATGGGAAGTAAGCTTCTTACCACACAGCCATACCTTTGGCCATAAATGTATAAAGATTAAAATTGTTATATTTTTGCTGTTTTAAGTAAGCAAAACACAAGAGTTTGTTATATTTGCAATGTAATAACCAGAGCTTATGAAACATAGTGGTGATTTACTTGACAAACATCATTCATCCAAAGATTAATGAATAAGTTAATATGGCATGGGGTAAAAAAAACATCTCAGTATTTCAATAATAAATCAGTTTTGCTTCAAAAGTAAACATTGTGCATGTTTATATAATAGGCACTGCCTCTTACTCCAGACCCAGCTAGTAAAACAGAGAATGTATGTCTGTAGATTATTAAAGCTTTTATGTGCATCTTTCAATATGAACCTTGTACGTAGAGAAGTATTGTTAAAAACTGTGCATGTTCATGTGTTTTTGTTTCAACAACAGGACACACACAAACATTAATGTTTGTTTTTATATATTTTCATATATATATATATATATATATCATTATGTTGAACCATTAATCTCTAAAAAAAATTTTTTCTCTTTCCATTTTTTTTTATGCTCTCTCCTTTTTTCCTCTCTTAATCCTTTCTGTTGAGGGGGTGTAGGCTTGAAATGTAAAAGACTTTTCCATTCTTCCCGAGCATTAAACTAATACACTTGTTTAGTGTTCCTACATCTGCCTTCATCTTTTGTTTTCTGCAAATTTGAATAATACACACACACACACACACATATATATATTAATGACAGAAGCAGTATTAATATTGAGAGGTAATATTTATTCCTTCTTAAGTGTGGATGTTCTGTTAGGACAAACTATACTGCAGTAGATATCATGAGAGAAACCCTCATATTGGCTTTTGTGCAAAGTGCACTCTTGTTTCTATCGTTAGTGGGGAGGCAGCTCCCCGCCACCTCCAGTGCTGAGACCACCAGATCACATGATCGTGATGTTAGGAAGGCTATACAGCTGTCAATCCAAAACAGACTGCGGAATCTGGTGTAGCTCTTGGTCTTGCCATTTCCTATCAAGCTGTTCAAACCATGCCAGCATGGAAAATAGATGCTTGATGATGATGATGATGATGATGAGTGAATTTGGCAGATGGGGAAACTGAAAGAAGTCTATCACACACGTGTACATGTGCATGCCACTGTGTGTGTGTGTACATCATCATTTAACGTCCGCTTTTCATGCTGGTATGGGTTAGACAGTTTGACTGGAACTGGTAAGCTGGAGAGCTGCACCAGGTTCCAGTCTGATTTGATATGATTTCTATGACTGGTTGCCCTTCATAACATCAATCACTCCAAGAGTGTAATGGGTGGTTTTTTTTTTGTGTCATTGGCATAGGTGCCATTTATAGGACACTGGCAATAGCTATGACTATGATTTCACTTGGCTTGACGAGTCTTCTCAAACACACACACACACACACACACATATACTCTTTTATTCGCTTCAGTCATTTTGACTGCGGCCATGCTGGTGCACCGCCTTTGTATATCAACTTTGGGTTAGTTAAAATATTTATGACATATTTTAACTTCTAAAGGTAAATTCATTACATTGGGGAAAAAAAAATTCTCTCTTACAGTAAACAGTGTACAAATATCATATCTGCCCAATGCTTCTCTATTGGCTATTTCTGGCTCTCTAGCCTTCGTCAATGGAAATATCGAAGAGAAATAGCCCTGGGCAGATTCAAAAGCCATAGCTTTAACAAAGAAGCAAAAGTCCACATCAGAAACCACATAGTTGGAAAGCAAACTTCTTAACCACACAGCCATGCCTGTGTCTATGTGTGTTTGTGTATCCTTATTTTAATGCACAGTAGTTGTAAAGGAGTACCAGTCATACACACTGTCTTTCATTCTCAATCTTCCATAATGTGTATTATGGAAGTTAACAGGCTGGGAAACAGGTAAGGGATGTTGGCAAGATGGACATCTGGTTCTAGAAAATTCACCTTGATGAATCCCTTCAGGTCCAGTGAAGCATCAAAAACGAATGTTAAACAATAAAAATGATAGGCTCTCTCTTCATCTCTTTTTAAATGGGGTTTTAGTTTAAACATCTTGGTCAAGTATCATCTACTATAGCCCCAGGCCAACCAAAGACGTGTAAGGGGATTTGGTGCACAAAAATCAAAAGAAGACTAGTATGTGTGCAAGCATGTGTGTCTGTGTTTACAACTGAAATTGATTGTACAGAAGTGCAGTGGATTGTGTTGTTTGTCAGTTTCTTCTCTCAACAGATTGTCTGGGTACTTCGAGCTTTCAAAGAGGTGTAGAATTAATGATCCTTTACTTGAAAAACAAGTAAGGGTTAGTGTCAGGAAGGGCATTTGTGGTAAAACAATGCCTTGAATAATAGATTCAAACACCCTGTATGTAAAACAAATTAACATATCTGCACACACACACACACACACATGCGCACGTTTATACACACATGTGTATATATATATATATATACACACACACACACCTATACACACATGAACATATACGTAAGACAAGGCATAAATAACAGTCATTATATATACATGTATATACTTATACACACATATATATATATTTATTTCAGGGTTAAATGTGTGTGTGTGTGTGTGTGTGTGTGTGTGTGTGTGTGTGTATATATATATATGTATATGTATATGTATATATATATATATATATATATATATATATATATATATATATATACACACACACACACACATTTAACCCTGAAGTAAATATTCACAAATAAAACACTATACCAGAATGCAGTAATTGTCATACATATGAAACCAGTTTTAGAAAAGCTAACTTAACCTACATCGTCTATTTCACTTCAGAAACTCTTGTAGTTTAAACGAAAAAAAAAATTTGTTCAATACTTGAATATTTTACAATACTTAGGTGCCAAGTTACAGTTAGAAATGAGCTTTCAGTAAGATAATAAAATATTATTTCATTACAGTAAGTGTAATATTCTCAAATAGTGTTACACAAAGAATATGAATATGAAATTCTTAAGTAGTATTAAACGAAATGTAAGTCATATTCTAAAGTAATATTATACACTGAGTGTAATATTCTAAAGTACCATTAAATACAGAGTATGTGATTTTCTAAAGTTGTCTTCAACAAAACATGATATTGATATAATCAATGCAGTATTATTATGCATTACAATGCTTGTGATATCATGAAGTAGCATATTCAAGATATTGGTAGAGACATTCCCAAGAAGCATTCCTCACAGTGTGTATAACCTTAAAATCCTGCCAATCGCACTTTAGGTCAATGATGGCAAACCTGTGTTATGTGTATCAGCTGTGATAAGCTGTGGGTTTTTAGATTACACAATGTGGTGCAGAGAGAAATCTCTCACTGCCATATCATACCATAAAAGCTTCATCTATGAACGTTTTGCTAAAACTAAAACACATCTGAAATATAATATTTAAGTGACATTCTATTAACAGGATTATTAACGAAATTATAATTTTACCAATGCTGAGAGTTTGCCATCCCGTCTTTAGGTCATATATGGGTGATCTCAGTTAGCAATTGGCTCTAAAACTAATCATCACTCCTATTTATATAGGTGTGGCTGTGTTGTAAGAAACTTGCATCCCAACCACATAGTTCTGGGCTCACTCTCACTGTGTGACACCTTGGGCAAGTGTCTTTGACTATAACCTGGGGATGACCAAAGCCTTGAAAGTGGATTTCATAGACAGAAACTGAAAAAAGGCAGCGAGCTGGCAGAAATGTTACCCCGCTGGGCAAAATGCTTAGCAGTATTTTGTTCAAATTCCGCTGAGGTCGACTTTGCCTTTCATCCTTTCGGGGTCAATGTAATTGACTTAATCCCTTTGTCTGTCCTTGTTAGTCCCCTCTATGTTTAGCTCCTTGTGGGCAATAAAGAAATAGGAAACTGAAAAAAAGCTCCTCGTGTGTATACATACATACATATATATAAATATATATATATATATATATATATATATATATATATATATATATAGGTTAGAGACAGTGCTCAAAACATTTGAACTTGAGTTGGTAGATGAGTAAATGTAGGGATATGCAAGTTGATTTACACAATATTAAATACATTTAAAGGAAAAAATGTATATGTATATGGATATAAAATAATCTGACTTACAAAATATAAATGATATCAGGAGTTAAATGGGTAGAGTTTTATGAGTCCAACAGCTGTTTCTGGGGGCTTGGTGGTCTGGAATAATGATAGTTACTTGGATCTCTTATTGACTTGCCTAACTTGCTTGTCATTACATTTGCTCATATATATATATATATATATATATATATATATATATATATATATATATATATATATATATATATATATATATATTATCTACGTGTATGTGTCTTTGTGTCAGTGTGTTTACATCCCTGTAACTTAGCAGTTCAACAAAAGAGACTGATAGATTAAGTACCAGGCTTAAAAAATATATTGGGGTTGATTAATGTGCTAAAAATTCAAGGTGGTGCCCCAGCATGGTCACAGTCTAATGACAGAAACAAGTAAAAAATAGAAAGTACCTACACACACACATATATATATATACACACACACACACACACACACACATACGTGTGAGAAGACACATATGCACACATCCATACAAGTGCCAGTGCAGTTGGCACAATTAGATAAGATTGTGGTACAGTTGATATGATGGAAAACCACCAGATATTATTTAATAAGATTCAGTATTTATTAGCTAAAGCTCACCTCATCTGGCCTTAAGACAGTTAACTGAAAGTTAGGATAAGGATTAAGATGTTATTGCCAAGAATGTACATAGTACAAGCCAATCCCAAGACACAGTTTTCAGAGACACAACTATGACAAGAAAGTGTTAGAACACCAGTAGAGTACCAGTAGTTAGTATTATCAGACTGTTAATTAACTTTATGTAGTTAACACATTATCATAGTTTAGATGCTGTCAGGCAAATTATTAATAATCAGTCTACTTAATATTATAGTTTTAATTTTCAGTGTAATTAACATTATAATGGATAAAAAGGCCCTGTTCTCAATGTGCACTTTTGGTTTTGTTGCTGTTGAAAATATTTTTCTTGTTGAAATCACATAACTTCATTACAAATATAACAACCCCCAGAGATGCTTTAACACTTTCCTGACACTATATACTCTCAATAAGCAAAGCTATAGTGGACAATCTAATCTCTCACCTTGTAGCATTCTATGTTCTTTTTTTACTTTTGTCACTACACCCTCTGTATTGCCTTAGGAAATAGAAGGGAAATACAGAGCCAAAGCAGCATGACAGTCTTGTGATTTGGGCAAGCCACAAGCACATCTATACGAGAATATGGGTACACATGCACATATACAATGCTAAAATATATACTGGTGGATATCCCAAATTGGATAATTTGAAAGAAATTTTCCAAAACTCAGGTTAAATACACAAAATTTACAGATCCTTAAATTCAGGTTACTTTCAGTTTTGCCTTTCAGATTACTATCACGTTTAGCAGACGTTGAATTCTGATGTCATGCCCCAATTTTTTTATAATGAGTTGGAAGTATTTGCATTGTTGTTTATTGTTGTTGTTATTACACTCACACACATACACACAATAGGTGCAGGTATGGCTGTGTGGTAAGAAGTTTGCTTCCCACTACATGGTTCTGGATTCAGTCATATTTTGTAGCAGTTTGAGCAAGCGTCTTCTACTACAAGCCTTGAGCCAACCAAGTGGATCTGGTAGAGAGGAAATGATAGAAGCCTGTCATATATATATATATGTGTGTGTATCTTTATGCTTGCGCTTGTCACCTACCACTGCATGACAACCGGCATTGATATGCTTATGTTCCCATAACTCAAAGGTCCAGTATAAGAGACTGATAGAATATGTACCAGGCTTTAAAAAAAAAAAACAAGTAGTGGGGTCAATTCATTTGACTGAAATTCTCAAGCTGCCCCAGCATGGCTGCAGTCTAATGATATACACACATAGCAATTATTATTATTATACATAGGATTATGAACATTAGTTACTTCTACATACTACCACAGTTCCTATTTACCTATCTGCCTGCACATGCACACATGCATATAATTTTCAAAAATAAAAACATGAATGACAAAGTGAAAAGGTGAAAAAAAAAGTAAGTATTAGTTTGATACTTGATGGTAGGTAAAAAAAAAGGTTCTTGACATTTTGAGCTTACACTCTTCTTCTCAAAACCAGACAGAAAGAAAAGAATAGAAATAAAATGATGGGGAAGGGAATCACAGAGAGAAGCATTTTTAGTATGTGTCAGGTTGTGTTGCACAAGTCTAGAGAGTAATGCAAAAGCAGCCAGTATACATGGGTGCATGTTTTATGTGCATGTTGCACACACACATCCATTTGCAATTAAAGTATGTGTTTCTTTCAGCGTCAACCTACTATGTATGGATGTATTACTACAAAGCATGTGCTTTTTGGGGTTTGTCTATATGCACCATGTGAATATATGACTATTTATGCATTTTGATTCATGCATAAGGTGTGTATATCTGAGTGTAGATGCATTGATACAAAGTGTGTGCTTTTTGGTCTATGTACATGTGCCATGTTATATTTGTGTGGATACTACTGAATGTAGCAAATTAGTATATGAGTATGGATACTACTGAAATGTATATATGCACATTAGGGATTAGATTTAAGATTGTGTGTGTGTGTGTGTGTGTGTGTATGCATGTGCACATGTATATGTACATACATACATGTTATGCTTTTGAGTTTGATCAACATAGTGAAATTTATGGGGCATAAGTGCATGTGTATGAATGCTATTGTGTGTGTTGCTGTGATGTGTATGTTGCTTGAGCCTTGTATGTATATGTATATGTGTGTGTGTGTGTGTGTGTGTGTGTGTGTGTGTGTGTGTGTGTGTGTGTGTGTGTATATATATATATATATATATATATATATATACATATACGTACACACACACACACACGTGTGCTATTGATTGGCTGTGGAGCTGTATGCATTGTGATGGGTGTGTCTATGGAGGTGTTGCGGAAGAGTGAGTGATTGGAGGAAAAAGTTGACATTCATTATCATGAGAGAAAACCTAAAACACAAACCAAATTATATCTTCTGAATAAAAGAAATACTTCTATAAAAAAGGATAAAGAGAAAAGATAGTAAATTCAAAATAGTTATCTGGGCAGAAGAACTAGTAACAAATGTGATTGAAAACAACTTAAAACAAACATCAAAACAGACCAAATGGATACCAACCAGACTATATTAAACCACAGAATGGTAGAACAGTAAAGAGTTAACCCTAACATTCTCTGTTAATTCTTTGTGTGTGGTGCAGCTTTGTTTGTTGGTATTATTGAACAACCAACTGACATAGGCTTGAAAGTCTACAAATCTGTTTTACTGGCTTATCTAAGTTAATTCCTTTCGTAAATATAAAATTTAGCAAATAAAAATATCTATGATATATTACAGATACATGAGACTAAACACACACACTTTCATACTTCGCTGAACAAGGACCAGTGCCCAAGCAATTGAAGACTTTTTAGTTCTTCCTCACAGCAGAAAACTAATAACTATATATGCTGTTTTTGTTTTGTTTGATGTTTGTGTGTGAGTGTGTTTTTATTTATTTATTTATTTATTGGAATTAAGACAAACATGTGTTCATAGTAGCTCATTCCAATATATAACTTGTGATCTTTAATCACAAAGGGTTCTGTGAGTATTTAATGATAAGCTGAAATAAAATGTTCAGAGCTATGATAGCAGTCATGATTAATATAACAATATTCAACATTTTGGAAATCTCACAAATATGCATATGCCTGTGTGTGCGTGTGTGTAAATTACAGCAAATGATATACACCATCAGGCGTACATAGGCATACACATTTAATTACCCTAACAACATTTCACATATTGAGCAATATTAGATCAACCGTGACAAATAATACTTTTCTATTTTATGGAAGGAAAGTACAGCCGGTAAATGGCAGGGCATTCTACTAGTTTTGCTTTCATCAGCCACACACTACACAGCTGTAGTAATATATAACATACATGGATACATACACACACATACAATCATTTCCACATAATATGTGTGCGCGCGTGTATATAAATATCATAGGTATAGATGTGGCTATGTGGTAAGAAGTTTGCTTCCGAACCACATGGTTCTAGGTTCAGTCTCAGTGTATTGTACCTTGGGCTGGTATCTTCTAAAGCCTTGGGTTGGCCAAAGCCTTGTAAGTGGATCTGGTAGATGGAAACTGGAAGAAGCCTGTTGTATATGTATATATGTATGAATATCTATGTGCATGTGTTTTTGTGTCTGTATTTGTCTCCACCACTGCCTGTTGGTGTGTTTACGTCCCTGTGACTTAGTAGTTCAGCAAAACAGACCAACAGAGTAAGTATATACCATGGTATTTCACATGATTTTCTATGGTGTCGTGGTTTGGACGGATTATCTCAGGCTATTTCAGTATATATACGGATCAACAAAGAACCTTCCCCAACGCAGTAACTTTGGTGTTATGCATGTGCATTTAATGGTACCTCTAGCCATGGAGAAGTTGTACCATATAGGAAGATGAAAGGGTCCCATCTACACTGTATTAGTTTTTATTTGGCGTTACTATTTTTCTAGATGGATAGCTTGCACTGAGTGTGTGTGTGTTCAGAGTATATTACTTGGCTGTAACAAAATATAAGGAAAATGATTATATCAATGACCAGCGCTGGTGGTGGTGGTACTACTACTACTACTACTAAGATCCATCAAAACCACATGTATGACTGGTGCTACTGTTACTGCTATAGCCATTTGCTGCCACTGCCACTACTAATACTACTATAATCATCACCATTAATCTCACCATTAAAAACCACTGACACGACAGTCTGCAGTAATGCTATCGCCACTGACCATTGCAAATATTAACCAAAGTAGCGAGAATGTTCATCTGGTGCTGTACAAATACAGAGACAGATGGTAAATGTCTTGGCTGATGAGAGAAGGCAGGGAGGACAAAGTTGAAGGAGACGGGTGACAGCCAGCGTCCACTGATGAGCATAACATGGGAAAATTTTGGAACAGTGAAGTAGTAGGAGGTAGAAAGAGTAAAGATTCCATCTCTTGTTAGATGATGAGGAATACTGAGATATGCGTATGTTATTGAGAATGGGTGGATGTTAAGAACGGATAAATCATTTCCATTCCACTCAGAAAATGTGTTCTCATACTCTCTCACTGGACTTTTAAAATAAACTTTGTAGGACAAGATGTCAGGTAGAATCTTGCTTTGGGTGATTCAGGAGAACAGTGAAGTGATGAGGAGTTGATTTGCAAGGCCAAGCAATAAAAAAATAACCCATGCTCTGGAAGCTAGCATGCTCCATTGGATACGTAATGTCAGAGCACATATACAACAGAGTGCAAATGATTTAAGAGGAAAAGTGGGTATAAAAGACATCAAATGTGTGCAAGAGAGAAGACTGTACTGGTTTGGTCATGTGATGCATATGGATGAGGACATCTGTGTAGAAAAATGCTAAGCTCTAATTATGGATGGTACCTGCGGAAGAGGTAGACTCAGGAAGACAAGGATTTTTGGATGCTGGACCTTGCCAAGGAAATGACAAGGGACTGGGAGATGCCTCGATTTGCTGAACTTGAGAATATGTATCAAGCTGAGTAAAATCACTGTCTTCCACACATACAGGTTTTTCCTTTCAGGTACTGGTGCTGCATTAATGCACCCATGCCGGTTAAAAGTAAAAACCTCTTGGTACACTGTTAAGTGGTTGGAATTAGAAAGGGTATTCAGCTGTAGAAACTATGCCACAACAGACAATTGGAGTCTGGCCAGCTTCATGTCAAACTGTCCAGTTCATGCCAGCATAGAGAGCAGATGTTAAACGATGATGTCAATGATGATGATGATTACTTTGTCCATCTCAACTTTGAAACAAGAACACCAAATTCCTCAGAGAAAGTCATAGCCGCAGTTCCTGATGTTTAGCCTCCACATTCAACAGACCTTTGATCGAAGATGTTCCAGCCTTTTATTTAGATATATAATATACAAAGGGGTGCTGAAAAGTTCTTGGCTTTGGGTAAAAAAAAAAATACAGGAAGCTCAATTGATCATGATTTTATTCAACATATTCCCCTTCCAAGTTCACACACTTATTGCAGTTGTC
>NC_142947.1:22200509-22225509 GCF_046866305.1 Octopus bimaculoides
TGGGCTAGTAGTACTATACTAAATTCAATCTGTGAAGGCACATGGGTCAGTGGTTAGAGCACCGGGCTCACAATCATGAGGTAGTGAATTTGATTACTGGACTGGGCTGTGTGTTGTGTTCTTAAGCAAGACACTTTATTTTACATTGCTCCAGTTCACTCAGCTGTAGGAAATGAGTTGTTATGTCACTGGTGCCAAGCTGTATCAGCCTTTGCCTTTCCCTTGGATAACATTGGTGGTGTGGAGAGGGGAGGCTGGTAAACATGGGCGACTGCTAGTCTTCTATAAACAACCTTGCCCGGACTTGTGCCTTGGTGGGGAACTTTTTAGGTGTAATCCCATGGTCATTCATGATCAAAGGGGGTCTTCACTTTTACTTACTTACCAAACTCAATCATCTTGCAATACATATATTTAGCCAACTAAAGTGTGAAAGGGATAAAACCAACCCCTACTACTGAACCAAATTTTGTTGCAATAAGCTTAATGAAATATGCAAGGAAATTTTGATGAGATTGAGGATGTAATAATTGTCCATCTTGTACAATGTCACAGTCATGTCTTTAATGATACAGTAACTTATTCATGTCATTAAAATAAAGGGCCTCACGTTTGAACCCTACATTTTTACTACAACACCTCTTCACCACATACAACCACGAAATAAAGATGGGATGGCCATAAATACAAGCAAACATGAAATGCTTCATTTGATTGGCTACCATAGTATCACGGTAGCTTTGCTAGAGCAGAGTGGGTCATGACTACAACCAACACTACCGCCAAGACTCCCAACAACAACAACGACGACAAGAAGTTAATGATCCAACTCTTGACAAACTATTGACAAACACTAATATACAATTGCCACTCTTCCACCATATTTCTTGAGTTGTTTTTAAATCCACAACCACTGGTTGTGACATTAATAATTCACAACAACTATTATAGCTGCATTAATCCCATTTTGTTCGTTGTTGTTGTTGTTGTTGTTGTCGTCGTTGTCAGGAGAGCATTAGAGCATAATGTAATTTAGCAAGAAAGCAATTGGCTTCGAGTTATCTTCAAATGATTTTACTGTTGGATTGCATTGGCTTAGCTTTCTGCTGTGGACTCTGACAGCATTAAGAATAATGTATTTAGAAGAATATTCAACAATAAGCAAAAAAAAAAAAAAGTAAATAAACAAATGTCTACAAAAAAGAAACAAAAAGAGAAAGAAAAAGAAGAAAGGTGAGTTGTTTTATCAGCCTAAATGCAACATGAAACAAAGAGCTTCTCTGATGATTCTACAAATGGGCTTTAACTCTAACTAATTAGTCCCTTAACTCTCTGATCAATATTCTGGATTTGAATTTTGTAAAGTGATTAATTAGTTAAGTGATTTATAACAATTTTAGCTGAGAAATTAGAGAGAATATTCTGGCCTGCATAAACACACACACACACACACACACACACATATATATACATATATAAATCTGGCATAGTTCTAGGAGCTCAATGTTCAAATAAAAACATTATAAACAACCACATGGATAGTGTGTGTGCGTGTGTGTGAGAGAGAGAGAGAGAAAAGTGAGGGATAGAACAGGAAAGGAAAGGAAAGACGAGGGTAAAGATAGAATGACGGGGAGGGAGCAAGAAGTGGGTGGAGAGAGGGAGACAGTTGCAGGATGCTGAGCTTCAAATATTATTTCTCTCCTTGCTGGCTTTGTTAAGTTGATTGTAGTCCTTCCCTCTTTCTCTCAATGTCTTCATATGCTGACCGGGGGGGGGGGATAAAAATACCCCCCCCCCCCACAAACACCTGTTCTGGTTTTACTCTTACTCACTCTTGACTTTCGGTCAATGGTGGACGTCCAAGAGAGAGAAAATTAACATATACTGTTGCAGCGGCAATGACTGATGCTGATGATGTTTAACTTGGTTTATTAAATTAAATAAGCCCCTAGTTCCTGACTGGTATTTATATCATCAAATTCAGAAGGGTGAAAAGCAAAGTGACCATCAATATGATTTGAATCCACTCTCTGAGTGGTTGGTGTTAGGAAGGGCATCCAGCTGTAGAAACTTTGCCAAATCAGATTGGAGCCTGGTGTAGCCATCTGGTTTCAACAGTCCTCAGTCAAATCGTCCAACCCATGCTAGCATGGAAAGCGGACGTTAAACGATGATGATGATGATAAATGAATATAATTGAATCATTGCTGATTCTGCTACTACACTGCTCTCAGTAGCAGCAGCAATAATGATTTCAAAACAGTTGATTTAATAAACTCTAGTACACGTACCAATACAGATCACCACCAGTCACTTTGAAACAGTGTGGGTGTTGCCTGTCCACCACAATGAGCAGACATGAGAAAGTGCAACAGCTTTGACCATTCTTTGACTATCAGGCATCATGTGTCCATGATCAAATTATCCTTGTTACTAAACCACCTAAGACTGCTCTTACTTCTATGATACAAATTTGCTGTTTTAAAATGATTGAAATTAAAACTTTTCAGCAAAATTTCTTGTTAATTTAAGTTCCATACACAAGTTTAACCCTTTAGCATTCAGATTATTTCTGTCAAATACAATGCATATTTATTCACGGTTTTGAATTAATCATGTATTAACTTGTAGCTTTAAGATTTCAAAACTGTTCTTGATTATTGTAAGAGTGACATTATGGGGTAGGTGTGAGAGGCCAGATCTAGCCAGTTTGAACATAAAACAGGTAGAATATTTGGGCTGAATATGGCTGGTTTAAATGCTAAAGGGTTAAATAATAACAGTAAAAAGAAGCAGAGGCTACAAATTCCCACAAAAAATATTGTATCAAAAGGGTTAATAATGACAGTAAATTGAAACAGAGACAATGAATTCTCTCAGAAATATTGTAATAAAAGGGTTAACTGTAATATAACTTTTTTTTTTATATTGTAATGTTTTATATAATTTTTTTTTTCTATATTTATGTGAGTCAGGTAATGGTTTTTGATGCTGATAATGTTGGAGCAGTTGATTTTACAGTTGAATGCCTTTCTTAACACTCTTTAATGCTTAACTATGAATTAGGAACAGGCCTTGATGTTTCTGTCAGTCAAAACCGAAACAAGTAGAACTACGAGCAACGCTAACCAAATAGTAATGATATATACATGAAACTAATAAAACATCAACATAGACAGAAAAAAAAAATACATTAAGCTCAGGAATCATGGTGTGTTATAAATAAATTATCACATAACCACATCAGAGAACTGTATAATTGTTTTTATAAGGAGATGCTGGAAAAATTACAAACATTAATTTAGAAAAATGAAGCAGCTGTAAACGTAATCCAACATGTAATCCATTGAGTGTTCAACAGAAATGTTGCTTCTGATCCGAGTGATAAAGATGTTTTAAGAAAATAAAAGTAGTGATTTCTAATTTTGCAGCAGAAAGACAAGCATATATTCCATTAGTTAAAACTTCAATTTGATTTGTAAATCCCAAATCAGAGTCATTATTTTGGAAAATTATAAACCTAATTATTTCTTCCTTCCTTAGCCTCCCCCATTAATGCCAAAGTTCTGATTAATTTGCTTACTAACACAAAGTGAAAAGAGCTAATCCTTGGGGTAACTTGAACTTTCAACTCAATGATTACAAGCCTAGCTAATTATCAATGAAGCTTGTGAAGACTAAATATAAATATGGCCATTTTGCTGTGCTGGAACATGCCAGAAGGATCCTTATTCTAAGTATGCTTTAACCTCTTTTAAGTCTTAAGATATCAATCAGCCCTTTGATAGTCTTACAATGAGTTCACTCCCCAAGTGTGTGATAAGACAAAATGAAGAAAGCAGACAAAAGGCTAATAGATGTAGCTATTTTTGCAACACTTTTAGATCTGATTATTTACTGTGCCAGCATCAGACACATCAAAACATCAGAATTCCAATCCCTGGAGTTCTCTTATTTATTGGTTGAAGATTTCAGAAAGGGTTAATTCCACATAATTTATAGCTTTACCAAGTCAGGCATAATCAGTCTTAAATAGACAACACAGCTGAAGGATTAAGAACAGAAAGAGATTAATAGAGAGAAGGGGAGAGAGAGAGAGAGAGAGAGAAGGGGAGAGAGAGAGAGAGAGAGAGAGAGAGAGAGAGAGAGAAAGAGAGATATAGAAGGCAAAAGAAAGAGAGAAACAGAAAGATAGAAATGGTGTGAGGGAATGGAAGTTGGTGGGGGATACAACCTACCATAAGAAATAGTAACAAAAAATTAAAAAACTGAAAACAAAAATAATTCTTTATAAATTGGATTATTAACAGAAACATAAATAACACCCTTTTATAACAACAACAATAACAACAACAATTAGTATTGATTTCTTACAGCAATAACATCAAGAAGAATTAAAAGTGAAAGCTTGGAAAATTGAAAAGAATAGTTTCAATGAAACTGAACAGCTGTTTAGTAGAAGAAACCAATGAAAATATCAAGTTTACACTGCAGGGTCACAATCAGCTTTTGTAATTACGACAAAAAAATAAACTTAGCCTTCTCAAGTCCACAGGGTCCATTCGGAAATCACACAGTTTATGCTTATTGTAAAAACACATTAACAAGATAAAAGTGACCCAGGAAAGTTATAAGTAAATATATATATATTGATGGAAAATCTGAATCTGAGCTGTTTGAACAAACAACATTAGAGCTTTTAGCTAGCTCGAATCACAAAACACCTTAATTACTGTTTTTTTTTTTGTCATGTTGTCCTTGTTTGTATTGGATGAGAGATAGCTGATTTGTTGAAGTAAATAGATTTTACAACTGGAAACTGGATGTTCTTCCTACTACAAGGAAGCATTTATGCAATCACTTGACCTCCGGGAAACATAACAACCAGATCTTTCTGATATCTCAATCTAACATTTTTAATAAAAGGTGGGTTGACAAAAGAAATATTTTTAATAAGACTGCTAGATTAAGGCTAAACAACCAGTGTCTTTCATCATGCATGTAAAATTGGAGCCATAGAATTCAAATACACAATCAAATGCTTGCAGTAAAACTTGAACTTATGACTTTGCAGTCCTCAGTCTACTGTTTTACCTTAATGCCAGTCATTGCATCTACCTCAATGAAACCTAAGGAATAATGGAAGAAAACTTGCCCTTTTAAATTCTTCCAAATGTTTTCAACAGAAGCAGTTGTAAATAAATGTAAATTTTTATCAGGAAAAACACTTTCATGAACTGACTTAAGTTCACAACCATTGTACCTTGATATGAATATATATTTTCTCATAACATCATCTTGAAATGTATCTGGACACATCACCAGTAATGTATCTTGAGATCATTGAGTCTTTCAAGTCTTTCATCTATTAGGCAACCCTCCCCTACTGCCAGGGTTGATCAACCCTCAGCTCATGTCCAGCTAGCAGTATCCAATGTAGCACTGCTCCTTCTAGGACTCATACCTCCTGATACACAACCACTTGAATCCATCTCTGCTGTCTTCAGAGTCAATTTGTGGCTTTCTGCCTAGTGGCCCCTGCAAGGCCCAGCATCTAGTAGGCTCTGCAGAGGGACTGGCATGAAACTTTCTGAAGCACAATTCAATGGAATCACCTTTTGCTTGCTATCCAAAATTTCAGCATAATTCAATCCATTCCTTTCATTTGCCTACTCAATACAGTCCTCTCAGGGACTGGAGAGTTGTAGCAGAACCACCAATGAGAAAAAGAAACTATACCAACGTCTGAATTTCATGTAAACCCACAACACAGACAACTACCATAGAGCAATAAATATGAATTTCTGGCAAGTTAATTCATGATTAGTACAACTCCAGTTCCCATATACTATCAACACTAATGGCTTTTTATTTTTATCTAATGGATAAAAGTTGTAAATTGAAAGCCAAGTGAAATCATAGTCATGGCTGATGCTAGTGTCACATAACTGGCACCCATGCCAGAGACTCGCGAAAAAGCACCCTTTGAACATTGGACTTCATGGAGGCAGTGACAAGCAACTGAGGCCTTTGACGATATACCTTGCTTGAGAAGACCTGTCGAGCCAAGTGAGATCATAGTTGTGGTTGATGCCAGTTTTATGTAACTGGCACATAAAAAGCACCTGTTATACTCTTGGAGTGGCTGGCATTAGGAAGGGCATCCAGTTGTAGAAATCATGCCAAATCAGATTGGAATCTGGTGCTGCTTCCTGACTTACCAGTTTTTAGTCAAACCGTCCAGCTGATGCCAGCATAGAAAACAGATGTTAAATGATGATGATGGATAAAGATTCTCTCTAACATATTTCAGATGACAACCTATACTCTATTGTCGATCATCATGAGTGAGCCTGGCACTTCACTTCCCATGCACATTACGTGTTTTCATGATGATGACCATCACTACTGCAACCACCAAGACCAATATAAACAACTACAAGTACAACACAGACTTTACAGACATTGACGATCTGGAACCTCTTATAATCCACACTAATCTACAGTAATATAATGGGACTTGTATTTTATATGAATATTCAAGTAAATTTAATATTTGTTTAATTTAGAGTGTGTTGATTAAAGTGACTCACCCTGATTCTTAAAAAATTAGTAATCTAGGAAGGCTTTGGAGCAAAAGGCTCCAGAAAATGATGTTGTACCTGTGCTAAGATGGAATCAATGACAGAGCTATTCTCTCTCTCCTACTCTCTCTCTCTCTCTCTCTCTCTCTCTCTCTCTCTCTCTCTCTCTCTCTCTCTCTCTCTTTCAGCACATACATATACGTTTTTTTTGACACCTTGAGCAGACAACCCCAGCAGGAAACGGGGGTGGGGTAGATATAGAAATATTTAGTTTCAGGAATTCCTGATAAAACTTGTATTTTGTTTTATTACACAAGTTCCACCCCATTTACAGATGGAACAACACCTGTATGACAACTTTGGAAGGGATAGTATCCTCAGTAGCAGAATCAGTAGGGCACCTATTAACATCTTGAGAGTTTCAAGTCTCTGGAGTGGAGAAAGAGGCAATAAAATAAACATTTGTCATGTACTGGAGTCAGTTTAATCAAGAGCCCCTCTGCTCCAAGTAAACATTGTGATCCTAAATTAACCTGTAATGGCCATGCCCTGAGAGAAATGGTGAAACACCACACCACAGCTCAAATCATGAAGATGGTAGATTTACCAATCACCCAATTATAAGAGTTAATAAAATTAATAACAGTAAAACATTATGGTCAGTTTAATCAGTTGTACTTCTTTCCTGAGTACTAGGTGATAGCTCTCACTCAATATCATTTCATATTTAAGAATTCTTTCTACTATAGACACAAGGGGAGGGATACTATAGATACTTGGGGAGGGAGCTGATTGATTACATCAACCCCAGTGTTTCACTGGTACTTATTTCATCAACCCTGAAAGGATGAAAGGCAAAATCAACTTTGGCAGAGTTTGAACTCGGAATGTAAAGATGGATGAAATGCCACTAAGTGCTGTGTGTGGTGTGCTAACAATTCTGGCAGTTTGCCAGCTTTAAAAATAAGACTTTTTGTATAAACTCTGTAACCAAAATGCACTTAAATGAAGGCCCAGTCAATGTTATTGACAAGAATGTGACTCAAAGCATTCAAAAGAGACCAGTTTTGGGCAATGTGACGACCATGCTAATAACAAGACTATTCCATCCTTACAAGCAATGGGGTGTGTTGAGCCAATGAAGGACCCTACTCAATATCATCACTTTACTTGTCAGAAATAGCAGCCAAATCACACACCTTCTAGGAAAAGGACACAAATAATGAGATCCTGGATCCCTACACATTGGGGGTAGGGGAATAAGACAGTCATAGTTAGAATATATTTAAATACAAGTCTGTTCTATCAAGACAGACTTCAGGTTTAAACAACAATTGCAACAACAAATGGGATGAGTGGATATTCAAAAGAAATCAATATCAAAACTGGTTCTTTGCATCAGGCACCAAAAGTTTTGTACACAAACACCCACACTTACATATTAATGCATTCTACCCACCACACACACGCAACTACTCTAATGGGGACAGACTGTTCTTTCCTCAGGTGATATAGATAGATAAAAAATGAAGTGAAAAGAAAAAAGCTCTTTCTCTCACCAGTTCACTAGTTAAACAAGCAGACATAAATGGCTTTGATAAATAAGACAGTTAATTCAAATAATGAAGCAGCCTGTGTGTGGGCGGGTGTGTGTGTGTGTGTGTGTGTGTGTGCGCGCATGTACATTTATAATATTCTCATTGCTCTTACGCATCTAAATGCACTGTAAACTCTCTTTCTCTCTCAAAAAATAAAAAAGAGAATTTTAAAAAGTACTCAATACATGCATTTACGGGAAATTTGTAGAGCTCTTTAAATTTACAAATCCTTTTGAATTATGGAAGCAAGTAAGTTTAAAAGACATTGGTGGAGTCAACTCATTCAACCTACAGATGCTTTTTATGAGCCAGAGAGTATCGACAAAGTTGTTCAATCTGATAGAAACAGCCGACAAATATACCTCCAATTACATATCTTAAAATAGACCAGTCACATTAAATAATGAAGTCTCTAACATACAAAAAGATGTATCAAAAGATGGAGGTGGTCATGAATGGAGAGCTTTGAATGAATTGGGCTGACTTGTAAGTGGGCAGCAGTAGAGGCGAAACGAAGATAAGTGGAAATTGCTGGTACCTTGTTTTTGTTTTTGGTTTGCAAAATTCTTTATGTAAATTCTTGTGTTGGAACAAATTTTGTCATGTCTAAAGAGTCATATTGCCAATATAATTAATACACACACTGGTTTGATTCCAATTATTTATTAAATATCCGATTGTTTTGTTTTTGTTTGTCAAAGCTCTTTTGTTGCTTCTTGCAACCTTCTCAATGATTAACAAAAACAAAACAATACATTATCATTTTCCCTAACAATAGGGGGCAAGCCTTTACCATCTTACAGGTGCAATCAATCAAGGAATAGAAAAGTGAGATTGATACCATTATTGACCCTTTCATAATTGTTACCTGTGGGAAAGATATGAGCAGGGAGGGAATTCTAGAGGGCTGATGTTCTTGAAATTAAGGACCGGATGCAAGTGATAAATGTAGGGCAATGATGAATGGAGAGACGAGTAGGATGAGAATGAATGAAAAGATATGGTATGAGCCTAACCAAGAAGTGAAAGCCATTAAAGTAACAGTAAGGAAAAAAAAAAAAAAGAGGGGACAGCGCATCTGTGGGTCAGAAGCTAGAATATGCCAGTGAATGACTATGTACCAATCAGTTAAGTTGTGAACGAGGAAGTTTGTGTATGCAGCAACAGCACCATCCCAGATGTGGGAGCGAAACTCCATTGATGGCAATAAACAGATCTTGATTCGCGTACATATTTTTTCTGGTACTTATTTTATTGAAATCTATTTGTTGAACTGCTAAGTTACAGGACATATAGAAACATGCCACCATATTACACTGGTCATACACGCACACACACACACACACATATATATATATATATATATATATATATATATATATATATATATATATATATATATATATATATACATATATATATATATATACATGATGGGCTTCTGTACAGTTACTATCAATCGAAGTCCATTCCAAAGTATTAGTCAACCCAAAGCTAAAATAGAAGACACTTGTCCAAATGCTGCAGTGTGCGTTAACTCAGATTCAATCATGTGGTAGCAAATCCCGCATGTATGTGTGTGTGCAAGCAGAACAATGCTTATGCCTACACACACACACACACACACACGCAGAGGCACACACACACACACACACAGACACTTTCACAGAACATTTTAATACAATCTAGAAATCAAAAACAAAAACAAAAACAAAAACCATCATTAACAAGTATTCCTCACCAAATATAATTACATATTAATTCAATGCCACAAGTCCTATAGCTAATTTAAAAATTAATTAATGACTGGATGATTTGTTGAATTCATTTAGACAATTTTGTGTGTATTAGGGAAATATTTAGCCGAAGGGAGACTTGCTTTTAGCACAAACCTGCAACACTAACACAACAGATGTTACTAAAATAGGAGTGCAATTTTAGATCAGTGGTTCCCAAACTTATTCTGACTGCTTCTCCCTTGGCACCTGGGCCACATTCCTAGCACCCCACCACACCACCACAAACACAGATCACATTTTGTATCAAATTCAAAATAACTGTATTTCACAAATAAAACTTAACCTAATTAACCCATTATTTTGTAGTTTTTACATCCACTGCCCCGTTCTGAGCATCTCGTTATTGCCCAACCTTTCTTCAATACCCCTCTGGACTTTTCCACTGCTCCCAGGGGGGCAGCATCCCCCACTTTGGGAACCACTGTTTTAGCTGGAAGAGCTGCATGTGAGTTTGAAGGTGTAGTGCAGTTGTCTGTTATGTATATATGTATGATCTGACCAAAGTAAAACTTAGAGCAAAAGTTATAAACCCTTTAGCATTTAATGTGGCTGTATCCAGCCTAAATGCTCTACCTGCTTTATGTTACAGCTGACCAGATCCAACCTCTCATACCTAACCTACAAGGTCATTCTAAAAATATGCAAACACACCATTGAAATCTTGAAGCTACAAGATGACGTGTGGATTAATTCCAAACAATGTGAATGAATAAGCAATACCTTTGACAAAGAAATCTGAATGCTAAATGGTTAAGGAGAAATTCGTTAGACAGCCTCCAAGAAATTCTAAGTTTTTCCCACTTCTAGAGGAAGAAGAGTAAAAGATAAAGAGCCTGCATGAAGATGCCACACACACACACACACAAATACAGACTGGGAGGAGTGGGGGAGAATGTGCTAATAATTGTATATATATATAAAGCACATCATATGTGATCTACACGACTTATAAAGCGTAAGTGTATATGACCTACAGGAAGTTACAATAAAGAATTGGAGACCAGGTTATTGTTGTTGTGGTATAATGAATTACTTCTACTTGAATGGACTTGAGATTTGGAACTTATTGGGAGAAGAACTTGGCCAAGAGTACAGTGTCTCAGGCAAGTTTTGGCAGAAGAGCAATTTGCATTCCATTCAGCATATGGTTTCCACATAGGCCTCTGCTCCGTTGCAACCTGGAGACAGAGTTCCTGATTAATGGTACGTCCCCCCCCCCCGGTCACCTATCATTTCCTCTTAAGTCAAGTGGGAAAGGAAACAATAAGGATTGCATAGGAAAGAGAGAGAGAGAGAGAGAGAGAGAGAGAGAGAGAGAGAGGGAGAGAGGGAGCAAAGGAGGAAAGGATAAGCAGATAGAGATTGGCACAGAGAATAGAAAAGCAGAGAGGGGGAGGGGGAGGAGGCAGAGAGAAAGAAAAAAACAAGGAAAGGCGAAGAGGGAGAGGGTTATCTGGACAGCATCAATGCATAAAACAAACATACATTAAGCTCCTCAACCCCTTGCCTTCCTCTTTTCTACCTATAAATGCACTACTGCCTCCACCACCACCACCAACAACAACAACCTCTAGCCAAGTCCTCCTTTACACCCCCCCTCCGACCCACTCATAGCCATAATGAGATTGACAAGCTACCTATCCATTCAACACCTGGCACTGGTCTCAATAGCCTCCTGACACAGCTGGAAATTCAGTTTGAATAGGTTGACATCACACACACACTACACACCACACACTCACCTAGCCTTCTTCTTTCTTTCCTCCCCCCCCCTCCCCCCACACACACCTTAACCTTCTCTCAACAAGCACTGCATCAGAACCCCCCCCCCCCCCCTGCCAGCTATTATTGACACAAGGACCCAAAATCATAATTATGACAATATAAACTGATACAGAAAATAACAAAAAACAAACTTTTACAACTAAAAAAAAAAAATCACTAGAAATAATACAAACAACTAAAATGATGGCACCCCACCTCGTTTCTTTTTTCTTCACACACACACACACACACAAACCATGCCTCTTCCCCAGTCTCTTGTTTACCACCAAAATAACTAAACCAATGAAAATATTATCAACAAATAGTGATTATAACCACTGCTGCCCTTCCTCTTCCTCTCACCACTGTCACCTCTTCATTCCAACTGCTTCCTGCTTCCACTTCCCAATAACAATGACAACAATAGAAGTGACAGAGAGGAGGGTGGAGAACTTGATTTAATGTATTCCAATTAAGGTGAATGGAGTGGTGTTAGTGGTGGTAATAAACACACTCCCCATCCATTCACTTTAGTTGCCTGTCAAAAGTTTCAAACATCACCACCACTACCCTAAAGCTACTACTGCTACCATTGGAAGGGATAGTAAAAGGAAGAGAAAGTCCTTAGTCCATTGAAGTTGCCCCACTAATTGTATTTTTTTCCCCCCCTTGTAAAAAATAAATCGGTTACTCTCCAACTGGCTTTAAATTTAGTACCCTACAGCAAAAAAGTTACAATTCATTTCCACAAACAATACATTTTCTGTGAAATAAATGCAACATGGAAAATAATAAAAAATCTCCAATTTAAAAAAAAAAAAAAAATCAAATATCTAGAAAAAAAATATATTAATCATACAAAATATAGGTGCAGATGTGGCTGTGTGGTAAAGAAGTTTCCATCCCAACCACATGGTTCCAGGTTCAGTCCCACTTCTACCTATAGCCCTGAGCCAACTAAAGCCCTGTGAGTAGATTTGGTAGCTGGAAAGTGAAAGAAGCCCATTGAGTACACACACACACACACACGCATGGATGCATGCACACACACACCAAACAATTATGATAGACTTGATAATTGCTGAGGCCTTCCTTAACATGAAACCAATGGTATCCATATATATATATATATATATATATATATATATATATATATATATATATATATATAAATTCTGAGATGTTGGTATTCAACAAGAGAAAAACAATCTAAAGCAGATCTGACACAGTAAGTGTACATGAAGTGAGCAGTAATGACTGAACAAGTTACATGATTTCAGAGACACATTTGTCTGGTAAGTGATTTGATCTGAGATTGTGTGTTGAAACTATAACAATTACAGGGTGGAAGATAAGTATTAGCCTTTCAATAGCACAAAGACTTAAATTCATTTAACATTTAAACTGGCCATATCTGGCCAAAATATTCAACCTGCTTTATCCATATATTGAACTATATATATATATATATATATATATATATATATATATATAGGAGTGGCTGTGTGGTAAGTAGCTTGCTTACCAACCACATGGTCCCGGGTTCAGTCCCACTGCGTGGCATCTTGGGCAAGTGTCTTCTACTATAGCCTCGGGCCGACCAATGCCTTGTGAGTGGATTTGGTAGACGGAAACTGAAAGAAGCCTGTCGTATATATGTATATATATATATATATGTATGTGTGTATGTGTTTGTATGTCTGTGTTTGTCCCCTCAACATCGCTTGACAACCGATGCTGGTGTGTTTATGTCCCCGTAACTTAGCGGTTCGGCAAAAGAGACCGAAAGAATAAGTACTAGGCTTCCAAAGAATAAGTCCTGGGGTCGATTTGCTCGACTAAAGGCGGTGCTCCAGCATGGCCACAGTCAAAAGACTGAAACAAGTAAAAGAGTAAAAGAGTAAAAGAGTATATATATATATATATATATATATACACACACACACACACACAGACATACATATAAAGAATGTCTGTTTTTTTATGTTCGGTCATAATAAAAACAATTTTATATTAATCTGAGGGAGTACTCTATATTTTTATCATTCTTAAACAAGAATATTATTGACAGTAGCTTTCAAATTTCAGTCAGCCAAGCCATTGTTAAACTGTGCAATGAAGTTAATATTTGCTTTATAGAATCTCTGTTGAATTAAAATCTTCCTTTGGTATGTGGATTTGAATGGAGTGGTAATTAGGCTGCAGAGTGGTTTGTGATAAAGAGGTCATCATCATCATCATCATCATTGTTTAACGTCCGCTTTCCATGCTAGTATGGGTTGGACGATTTGACTGAGGACTGGTGAAACCGGATGGCAACACCAGGCTCCAGTCTGATTTGGCAGAGTTTCTACAGCTGGATGCCCTTCCTAACGCCAACCACTCAGAGAGTGTAGTGGGTGCTTTTACGTGTCACCCGCACGAAAACGGCCACGCTCGAAATGGTGTCTTTTATGTGCCACCCGCACAAGCCAGTCCAGGGGCACTGGCAACGATCTCGCTCGAAAATCCTACAGGAGCCAGTCAGGCGGTACTGGCAACGGCCACGCTCAAAATGGTGCATCTCATGTGCCACCCGCACAAGAACCAGTCCAGGGGCACTGGCAACGATCTTACTTGGCTTGCCGGGTCTTCTCACGCACAGCACATTTCCAAAGGTCTCGTGTGTTTGTGATTGCCCCCCCCACCACCACAGCTTAACAACTGGTGCTGCTTTCTTTGCATCCCCATAATTTAGTAGTTTGGCATAAGAGACTGAGAGAATAAATACCAGGTTAAAAAAAAAAAAACTTCTTTAAGACAGTGCCCCAGCATGGCCACAGTCTAATGACTGAAACAAGTAAAAGATATGCATATAAGTGATGAAATCTCCCATTGAAGACGATGTATGAGTCAGCACAGATGGTTTGTTTGTATGTGCCATATATTAGCTCATTCTCTCCATCAAATTGACATTGCCTGAATAGGTGCATTGTGCATCACGTCAGGTGTTGAAGTGATAGCCAAGCAACATGAGATGAAGTGTTTTGCTCAGGAACACGATAAAGCACCTGGTCCAGGAATTGAAACCACGATCTCGCAATTGTGAGTGCAACATTCTAACCACTAGGGTGTCGCACTCGTGAGCAAGAGACGGGTTCAATTCCCAGACCAGGTAATACATAGTATTCTTGAGCAGAACATTTCATCTTATGTTGCTCTGTAATCACTATGATATCTGATGGGTGGCACACTATACTACCTGTATAGTGTGCCACACCAATTTAATGTAGGGAGTTAGCTTATGCGCAGTGAGAATATTTGATAACCATAAACAAGTCATCTGTACAGGTTGTTCAGCAAGAGATTACAGACTAGCTTTTCTTGGATGAAGATTTTCATTATTATTATTATTATATATATTCCTCATTCCAGACCCAATGTTAAATAGATAAATATGTTAAAAAAGAAAAATGCTAATTAATTACCTAATACATTCATTAATTCATGATCAAAATATCCTCTACGAATGATAGCTAAACTATAGTGTATCAGTCAGTATGTGATTGATATCTCCCATCTGTAAAATTAATATCAGCTACATCAACGAAAATGGAAACAGAAGATTAAAATAATTGGAAAATAAAAATGAGAAGAAATCAATAGCAACTCCATATTTTTTTTCAAATTTGTCTTTAATTAGCATACTCCTATTAATATACACTTTGTCTCTTAATTAATATACGCTAAAATACCACACATTTGAGTTGGATAATTTTATGGCTATTTTTCTTTTTTTTTTTCGTTTCTTTTCTTTTTAATTGACTAATTTTACAGCAAATTTTCAAAAGAGCATAAACACAACAAAATAGACACACCAAATGCATCATTACTAAATTTTGTGCTTTTTTTATCAACTAATTTCATATTGTAACTTCAAAACAAGCAGAAGAAAAATACAACCCAAAAAGCAAAGCAAAGCCAAAAAAACAAAACAAAACAAATCAAAAGCTTACAAAGAGTCTATTAGTGCCAATTATTGTTTTGTTATTAACTAATATCATATCATAACAAAAATACATAAGAGAAAAAAAATAATTAAAAAAAGGAATACATAAAGGCTAAATTACTAACAATTGAATTGTTTTTAATTTTAATTATGAGTGACTTTTTTCTTTGCTGTTGTTATTATGAGTACAACTAATTTAACTGCAATCTATCTCAATGCAAAATGAGATAATGATGTATTATCATTATTATTGTTGTTATTTTTAATTTTATGACTATTGTTGTATGATTGCATTGTTTTTGTTGTGCTGATAAAACAAAAGATTTCATTCAAGCCAATATATTTTCAGCTATAACATCTGTTTTGCTGTTGGCATCAGATTTCGGTAAAGAGCTGGATAAAACCACTTCAAGAAGGAAAAAAAAAAAAAAAAAAAAAAAGGACAAAAAAAAGACGTGAATTGTGAACTGCAGTTGTAACCCCACACCACTTTGCACCCCTCTCTATCCATGTCTATGATAGTAAAAAAAAAAAAAAAGTGAGTTAGATTTAGGTTTGGCTTTTGTATAAATAGTTGGGATTGAATGTAGAAACTAAAGGTTAGGGGCCATTGCTATGAAGTATTGACTAATCCCACTTCTTTGTACACACACCTACTCTCTCTCTCTCTCTCTTTCTCTCTGCTGATACATTCAATAAGACTTTAGTTTATCATCATCATCATCATCATCATCATCATCATCATCACCATCATCCTATAACATCTGTTTTCCCTACCGACATGGATTGGATGGTCTGACTGGAGCTGGTAAGCTAGAGAGCTGCATCAGGTTCCAGTTCAACTTGGTCTGGTTTCTACGGTTGGATGCTCTTCCTAACGCCAGCCACTTTACAATGTGCGCTGGGTGCTTTTTAAGTGGCAATGCATATAGTTAATGACGATGGTGGTGGTGGTGGTGGGTGTATAGCCATTTATGTCAATCTCAGTGTTTTATTTTGTCTATGGATAGAGGAAAGTCAAAATCAACCACAGCAGGATTTGAGCTTGAGTTGTAAAGGGCTGTAAATGTTTATAATAAAAGAAAATGCAATCAGAGTGAGAAATCAATTATTACAGATAATAACAACAGTCAAATTATCTGGTGTTTACCCATTTATTTGTTCTAGCATCAGTGCAATGCTTTCTTGTAAATCTAGCTATTCCAGATTGCTGGAAATAAATGCCCCTTTTCCCTCCCTGCTTTTTAATGCAAACATTGGAAACAGAAGTCAAATTTTCTAGTTAGTCAGGTAGACTGAAGCAAGCAAAGTTATAAAACCTTGACCAGCAACACATTACAGTAAATGTACAGTTAAGCTCTGAGATATTGGTATTCAACAAGAGCAAACATTCTAAAGCAGATCCGACACAGTAAGAGTACATGAAGTGAGCAGTAATAACTGAACAAGTTACATGATTTCAGAGATGTATTTGTCTGGTAAGTGATTTGATCTGAGATTGTGTGTTGAAACTATAACAATTACAGGGTGGAAGATAAGTATTAGCCTTTCAATAGCACAAAGACTTAAATTCACTTAACCTGTAAGCATGTAAACCGGCCACATCCAGCCAAAATATTCAACCTGTTTTATCTTCAAACTGGCCAGATCTGGTCTCTCAAACTTACTCAAAAATACTTTTCTAAAAATAAACAATCATGTCAGTGAAATCTCAAAGCTACAAGGTAATGCATGACAAATTCAAAAACAATGTGAATAAATACACATTACATTTGATAGAGTAATCTGAATGCTAAAAGGTTAAACCTTCACTATTTGGTATCAAAATTTTTGGTGCATCAATTATGACAAAGTTCCACTACATTTATGTTCAGCTCAAAATGTTTTTTTTCTTCTTTTTTTTGTGTGTGGTGTAGCTAGAGGAGGAAGGACAGCTCCCATAACTTTTTTTAAGGTCTCCAAGACCGGTTTGAAGTAGAGAAGAAGTTATTCTCAGACCAGACACATTCTTTACACAGTTGACTATATTTAAAAGCTAAGTAGTAATATCAAACTGGACAACGAATTAACTTTACAACCTAATCATAGGAGAGGTCCCCTTCCACACAGTTTCTCTTTAATAAATTTCATTCATAAGGCTTTCATCAGCTTGAACTTATGGTACAAGATACCCTAAGTGCTCTGCACTCGCACTGAACTTAAAACCATGTAGTTTTGAAGTAAACTTCTTAATCACATGGCTCTAACTGAGCAACAAAGTGGTCAAAATAAATATCTCTTAAGTTATAAAGCATGTTAAGCACCAGTGCTCAGCTTCAGTTTAATATCATAAAGTGAATGAGAACTAAAACTCTTCCTTGATAGGAAACTGGCCTATGTAGATCATCAGTAGCATACTTAAAATGATCTTGTATCCATTTCCAGAGAGCCAAGCAAACCAATGCAATGCAGAATAAAGTTTCCTACACTGAAACAACAGAATTCTCTGACAGAGGATTTTCGATTCATGAGCACAGGATGTGTAGTCCAACCACCTAATCTATTCATTGAAACAACTAGCATTACATTTTGTGCTATTTAGTAATGAGCTATATCATAAAGACCTAGAAAGAAAGAAAGATGTATTTTACCATAGAAAATTACAATCCTCTGAACACTCTGCCTTTGCTGGATACAATGGTTTATAACATTCTACACATACACACATATATGTAGATACAAGCAATAATCAACTGAAAGTAAAATAAGAGCTACTATTTTTCTTTGTTTGCAAAAGTGGAAATTGCAAACTTCACAACTCCAACTGTTGCATTAGGCATACTTGTATGGTACACTCTGACTTGCTCAAGAAACAACAACAATGTGCAGTATCATAGAACTCAGATCAAAACTAATTAGGAAAACATTTGTAAACAACATATCTATATTCTAAGAATTTCTCACAGAAACAGGTGATTAATGTTGGAAACAGAACTCATAGCACAACACAATGTTAAAATGAAGACAAACAACACACACTATTCATAAAATGAAACACCTGACTGATGACTTATAACATCTAAAAGGTCAAAATTCACAGTCTGTTAGTAATAATCTACATGAATCATATTAACCCTTCTTATTGGCAAAGAAGCAACAACAAACAGACAACATAATCCGCCTGTGGATGAGAAGCTGAAAGTCTAGAAATGTTGGTGCATTTTAGAAAATGTTATTGTTCCAAAGAAACTGCAAGAACTTCATAGAAAACTATGAAACAAACTTGATAAACAAGATAAAACTATGACATAGTAGTGCTTTGAATGCAATACATATACATGTGTATGTGTGTGTGTGCACATGCGCGCGTGTGCGTGTGCATATGAGTAAGCAGTTAATTAGGTTACAAGGTAAATTAGCAAGATTACAAAGATATTGCCACGGACTAGGAATCAACAATATATTCCGAGACAGCAAATTAGCAATATGGGCTCAAATTGCAATTTAATAAAGGAGTTGCCAAGTTAGCATTATTGTTAAAGTCTACAAATTATCAGCAAGGATGGAAAGAATCTTCAAATTAACAGTATCCTTGAGGCATATTAATTAGCTTCATAGAAATGGCCTATATGATAGTAATATATGAACAATAGGGTTAAATTGTTAAATTACTAGAATTTAAATTAGAAAATAAATAAGATCCAAAGTTAGCGAATGATTTAATATAATTAGAAGAACAATTAGTGAATATATATAAATAAAAAAGAAAAATCCATATACACTCTTAGAACATTTGATATAAAACATCACATATGCATACATGACAATAGTCGCTATGTAATATCACACACATATATGTACGCAAGCATACACACGGATTTTTAAAGAGATGAATAATGAAACAAAGCCGTCTAAAATATAAACAAATAAATAAATGCTAGACATCTCCAAGATGTTTTTCAATGAGCTTGGATGGAGTTCTTCATTAGATGACAAGGCTTAACATCTGCCACAAGCACCACTTTAATTACAGTCTGTCTGTCTGTCTTCTATCTCCTCCAATATTACACACCCACTGCATCTCCCCCACAACACATGCACCTCCTATTGTCTTCAGATTTTCATCCTCACCTCCATACACCTTCACCTATTATCATCCAGGCCTCTAACATGTTCTCCAGGTGCTACTTCTCCTCTTATTGACAATGAGAAAGGGGGAGACAGAGGTAGGGAGGGAGGGAGGTAGGAAGATGGAGGAAGTGGTAGAATATCTTTGCCTATTGTTTTCTTTCCAAAGGAGAATTAAAAACTAAACCAACAACAATAAAACATGAAGAAAAAAAAACCCAACAAATAACAATTATGGTAATTATTTTTATTACATGGAGAAACAGATACACAAAACATACACACACACTCACACACAAGGGGACTATAAGAAGAAGAAACATTATTGAAGACAGTGGAATCCATCAAGAATCATAGGTTGAACTATTCAGGGATATGGAATTAGCCAAGGTCTGCAAGCTGGAATAAATACTTTAGAATATGTGAGACTTGATCCAACTATCTGGAGGACTGTGCATGCATGGACATGTGTATGTATGTGAGAATGCATATATGTGTGTGTGTATATATGTATCAGCGGAGGCGCAATGGCCCAGTGGTTAGGGCAGTGGACTCGCGGTCATAGGATCGCGGTTTCGATTCCTAGACCGGGTGTTGTGAGTGTTTATTGAGCGAGAACATCTAAAGCTCCATGAGGCTCTGTCAGGGGATGGTGGCGAACCCTGCTGTACTCTTCCACCACAACTTTTTCTCACTCTTACTTCCTGTTTCTGTTGTGCCTGTATTTCAAAGGGTCAGCCTTGTCACACTGTGTCAAGCTGAATATCCCCGAGAACTGCGTTAAGGGTACACGTGTCTGTGGCGTGCTCAGCCACTTGCACGTTAATTTCATGAGCAGGCTGTTCCGTTGATTGAATCAACTGGAACCCTCGACGTCGTAAGTGACGGAGTGCCAACAACAACAATATATGTATCTACACATGCACACAGACATAAACATACTCACTCTGCACTTTAAAAGACAGTTGTTCTTAAGCACCAAGTCAGTTCTAATCAAACAGATCTATGTTCAAAGTTGTCTGAGTTATAACCATTTCAAATTTTCTTTTTTTTTTTCTTCTTCTAGGTACAGAATATGTCAAACTACATTATTTAATATGACCTTTTTATTTCAGGTCATAAGCATGTGCGTGTGATTTGAGGGAGATTTGGTCATTTTCATAAGTGGAGGCTGTTGCACTGACTTGTTTAATAGTTAATAGCGCTACCGATCAAACCTTTCAAGATGTTCAATTGAGATAGAGATTCCACCACCACATTAGTAGGCCCCAGTGTGGCTGTCTATAAGAATTGGATGCAGAACATTGTAGAATATGTCAATGTAGCCTCAACAGATAATTTGACCCTAAACCCTTTAACATTTAAACTGGCCATAATCAGCCCAAATATTCAACTTGTTTTATGGTTAAATTGACCGGAGTAATCTGAATGCTAAAGGGGGTAAACCGCAGACATAATCAAAGGAAAGTGAATATTTTATGGCACATTTTCGTAATGAAATTGTAAATTTTATTGAGCAAGAGACTAAAAGTTATTGTAGTTTTTTGTACTTTAGATACGTAGAAAAATTACCCATAAGCAAAGGAGATATTTTTTGTTTCTGCCCGCTTGGTACACACATTCATGCAACTTTTTCGCTGTTTAAAGTTAAATGACCAAGGTGTAAAGCTCTGATATAAATTACAGATATAAATACACCTATCATCCAATAGTCCTTGGATGAGTACTGCAAAATTATAATTTTGCTTGTTCATTGGTTAACATGTTACTTTTTAGTTTGCCAGAGAGAGGGGAGTTAGAGTGACAAAAGGGGAAGGAGAGAGGAAGAGGGTGAGCAAAAGGGAAGGTGAGGGTGAGCGAGAGCAAGGGAGGGAAAGGTGAGTGAGCTGAAAGCCAGCTGATGCAATATGCTGTCACTTAGTTGGCTAGTGGAAGTGAGAGGTAAAGAGAAAAAGAGAAATGTTAACGAGAGAGAGAGAGAGAGAGAGAGAGAGAGAGAGAGAGAGAGAGAGAGAGAGAGAGAGAGAGAGAGAGAGAGAGAGAAAGAGAGAGAAGTTGTTTACCAAAAGGAAATTTTAAAATCATGATTTTGGTTGACAGAAACTGGTGTGTTTATGTCCCTGTAACTTAGCAGTTTGGCCAAAGGGTTCAATACAATATGTACTAGGCTTAGAAAGAAGAAGTCTTGAGGTCGATTCCTTCAACTGTAACCCTTTGAAGTGGTGTTTCAGCATGACCGCAGTCCAATAACTGAAACAAGTAAAAGTGTGTGTGTGTGTGTGTGTGTGTGTGTGCGTGCGTGCGTGTGTGTCCCCCTCTACTTCCTCTTGGCAACCAAAATCTGTGACTGGAAGTGAAAAAACTAAGCAAAATAGCAGTGGATGTTATTTTTTAAAATTTGCAATGGAATTGAAACTAATCATGTAAATAAAAACATTCTGTATATTCTCCATATCATTTTGTGTATATCAATTGTATATAATGTAAAATATTTATGATAAAATATTGTGTAATAAGGAATATGCAATTATATGATTGATCTTGCAGTTTCAATAGAATTAAATACTAACGAATGATATGTGTATTGAGTATTGCCTAGATTGTTATTGTATATTTTTCTATCATTTATTGCACAGGCAACAATAAGATTTATATGCAATAAAAATGCAAATTCATCCTTGCTTTCTTAAATAATTCCTCTTAAATTTTTTGTGTTCTGTGAAATTTCCACAGGTCCTGCTAATAATAATAATATTATAAATTCATAATAGTTATATATATATATATATATATATATATATATATATATATATACATATATATATATATATATATATATATTATATACATATATATATATAGAGAGAGAGAGTGAGGGGGGGGGCATGTAGAGGATCACCTAAAATGTAACTCCTCAGACAAAGATTAAAAAATATTTCAGTATGGAAGCTGCATAGTTTCCATAGCATTATGAGGAAACAAAGTCAGTGGTAGTGGTGGGTAGGTATAGGGTACACTTGTGTAGGTATGTCAAGTATTGTATGGATTGTTATTGTATATTTTTGTGTATTATTGCACAAGCAACAATAAGATTAATATGCAATAAAACTGCTAATCGTCCTTTCTATTTTTTAAAGAGCTTCGATTAATTTTTTTTGTTTTATGGAATTTCCACAGGTCCCACTAGTTTTCTTTGGTTTCTTTGAATGGTTTCTGCAGCACACCAGGTTTTATTTATATATATATATATATATATATATATATATATATATATGTGTGTGTGTGTGTGTGTGTGTGTGTGTGTGTGTGTAAAGAGGCTGCTATCCCCTAACTAGCATTCTCATTTGAATGACAATAATTATAAGGGGGTGCTGAAAAGTTCCTGGCTTTAAGGGTATTGTGAAAGGCCTGGTTGGAGGTCCAACCTTCCGAGTTTTTTTACAGGGCTTAGAAAAACTGAAGGATTGCTGCAATAACTGATCCTCCTGTATTTTCTTTTCCCAAAGCCAGGAACTTTTCAGCACCCTCTTGTAGGTGGAGATCAGCCAATTTTGAGCATTTGAGTGTACTCTATTTCAGTGGCCCCTGAAGGATGAAAAGTAAAATTGAACTCAGCACAGCAGGATTTCAGCTTAACACGGAGAGCTGAAACAAACACAGCAAAGATCTAATGTCCAACGCTTTAGTAATTCTGCCATTTTCCAAACAGAGCATGAGATAAATTCCTGCTGCTGAAGAGAATGCTAGTCTATAGCAAATGATAACTACAAATTGTTCTGCCATCTATACCTAGTGAAAACCAGGGCGACCTGAGATAATGTCAAATAAACTGTTCAGCCCTGAAACACACACATGTAAATTGATGAAACTAAATACCACAACCATTTTGTCTGTTGCTCCACTGATTCCACTACATCCTACCTTATAGTATCTTACAAGGACTGCCGATCATCAATTTACCATTTCAGTTGTCTACAGTCTTATAGTATTATACAAGGGATTTTTGCTATCACTCAACTGATTCTGACTTCTGCTGTTATATTATACAGTCGATTGCAAGACCATAGTTTTATTGGGGGTGGCGGTGAGGGGGTTTAGTTGAATAATCAATTCCATTACTTGTCTGGTATTATTTTATCAACTCTGGAAAGGTAAGAAGTACTGCTAATCTTCATGGGATTTGAACTTCAAAAGTAATGAGATGTAATTAAATACAAAGTATTTTGTCCAGTTCACTACTTTACTGACCATAACATTATTAAATAATAGTAATAGTAATAATAATAATAATAATAATAATAATGAAAATAATAATAATAATATATAAAGGATTGGAGTAACTCCTCCAGAAGATATAGAGTCAAAATTAAAAGAAGAGTGCCATTGTCATCTAGTGACAATGGAGTTACCTCAATTCTTTATATATTGACCAATATGAAGTAGATTGACAAATATATTTTTTGAACCTGTTGAAGACACACGAGATGTCGATTACATCAACTGGGGTTGATGTAACTGGTATTTATTTTATTGACCCTGTAACAAATTGACTGTAGTGCATATTTTTGAAGTTCAGTACCTATTCTGTTGGTCACTTTTACTGAACTGCTAAGTTACGGGGATGTAAACGAACCAACACCAATTGTCAGGTGCTAATGGTGGGACAAACACTATCATCATCATTTAACATCCGCTTTCCATGCTAGCATGGGTTGGATGATTTGACTGGGGACTGGCGAACCAGATGGCTACACCAGGCTCCAATCTGATCTGGCAGAGTTTCTACAGCTGGATGCCCTTCCTAACGCCAACCCCTCCGAGAGTGTAGTGGGTGCTTTTTACGTGCCACTGACACGGAAGCGAAACCGCTGCTCTGGCAGTGATCCCACTCAGATGGTGATATATATATATATATATATATATATATATATATATTACTACCCGCATAACATAACTTCGTGATCCAGTAAAAGAAAGCAACGGAATCAGAATAAGTACTGAATTTCAAAAATATGTACTGGGGTCAATTTGCTCGACTAAACCCTTCAAGACAATGCCCCAGTATGATCACATTGAATGACTAAAACAAGTAAAAGATAGAAGATATCAAACAATATCTTAACATAGAAAAATATGTTGTTTATGTGTGTGTGTGTG
>NC_142947.1:22228009-22323009 GCF_046866305.1 Octopus bimaculoides
GGGCAAGTGTCTTCTACTATAGTCCTGGGCTGATCAATCAATGTCTCAAAAATGAATTTGGTAGACAGAAACTGCATGGAAGCCTTTTGTGTGTGTGAGTGTGTGTGTGTATGTTTGCTCTCTTCCTCCACTCTGACAAGTGTTGGTTCTTGTAACTTAACAGTTCCACAAAAGAAATCAATGGACTGAGCACCAGACTTAAAAATAAGCACTGGGAGTAATTTGATTGACTAAAACCTTCAAGGCAGTGCTCCAGCATGGCCACAGTCCAATGACTGAAACAAGTAAAAGATAAAACATTAAACATGCCAACCAAACCTAAGATCATCATTTCAATATCTCTCACATACACATGTAAAACACATACAATATGTGTGTGTGTTTTGATAGAGATAAGGTGCACTTTCTACAAAATTCTTACAATGGTTTAGCAATAATGAATTAAAAGGGAATAACAGACAAGCAATGATTTAGTTTTAAGATATGAAGAACTACAGAAAAGAGACCATAGAATAAAGAACCACACATTCTTCTTTTTGAAACTGTTCAATTTACATGCTGTCTCCAGAACAAATGCCATCATATATACATCTAAAAAGACTGTAAGGAATCTTTGGAATGTAGGTGGGGGGGGGGGGGGGAGAAGAAACCTATCACATGGGGCATTCACTTGTAGAATCCTGGCTTTGACAATCAATATTAATTAAACAGACTGGATGCATTCAAATCAGAATGTTTAGAAGACACAATACTAATTAAAGATCTTCTCTGGAATTTAGGTTCTTCACCAGGCAACCCACACCGACGTCTTGCCAACTCCTCAATCTAATAAGAATCTACTTTTGTAACATGTTTCCTCATTGATCTAATTAAACAAGAAAGTATGTCATGTGATTTTGGATTTAAAATCCAATAAAAATGAGTATGCACACACACACACGTACAAATGCATATGCACACAAATACAAGCATGCATATAAATATATATGTGTATATTGTTAAACATAAATATGTTGACTCTTATCAATTCCGGTAGGGATGCTGAAGCTCAAATTAGTTTCTTCACTTAAGTAACTGTGATATGAAAGGAAGGGATGTGTGGCATCATTTCTTTTTTTATTTATTATTATTTGTTTGTGTGCAACTACCTGAGTGAAGTAAAAGCATTCATAATGTGCCTCTTAATTAACATTTTAAATTCATCAAAGACTTTTGAATCAGAAGTAACCTGGCATCTTGACACTAATAAGGAGACAAGATAACTAAATTGATAAAATATTAGCCTACTAGCTTATGATGATGATGATGATGATGATATGTGATAAATTAGATATCTATAATTAGTCCTGCATCGCATCTCAATGCCTACTTAATGAAATAAGGTACCAGTAATTGTTGGAATGTTACTAGTGATAGACTGAATACTGACACAAAACCACTTCCCTCAATACTACTCCCCCTTCCCAGTTGAAGGGACTTTATCTTGCAAATTATTTGGTGACTCTGCAGCTGCTACATCAAAAACACTCCACTCTGTAAAGTGATTGATATTAGGAAGGGCATCCAGCTGTAGAGATAATGCTGAAACAGACAATAGGGCTTAATGCAGTGCTCTGGCTTGCTAGTTCTTGTTAAACCATTTAAACCCATGATAGCATGGAAAACGGGCTACACAGTAATAATGATCGCAATATCAACATTCCTTCGATCAACACCACTGAATTTAGGGCCCAGTTCTGGTTTTACTAGACCCTATGGCCTCTACAGACATTTACATGTATATGAGTTGGTAACCTAGTGGAGGAGAATATTTATTACTCCTTAGTTAAGAAATGAAGGTTCCTAGTGTAGCCTGGTCTAATTCTATAGACATAACCAGCAATAAAACACCTGAAAGCAATCTGAGATCAGTGCAATGAAAATCTAAGGTAGATATAAATATTAAAAAAAAAACATTTTGTTTCTAAGACAACACATCTTAGAGACATTTTGGATACATGACAGGTAAGAGAGCAACTATTCAAGGTCATTCATGTTCTCTCTTCATTTTACAACAACAGCAACCAGAGTTAACCATTAACGACGTCCTTCTAAGTGACGCCAATATCATTATGTTTGAGTTATTTCATATCAGAATATTCTCATCCTCCTTCTCCTACCTAAATATTCTGCAGCCATTAGAGGAAGGAGCTAGAAGTCTAATGTTCTTTAACTTAGCCAGCAAAGCAATCCTGTTTGTTGACTCACCCTCACTCACCAACAGTGTCAACAGCTGCAGGTTGTACATAATGAGAGAGAACATTGCAGGAAAGATAAATTGTAGAAGTGAGTGTGTGAATAGGTGTTTTAGTAGTAGAGACATCAAACAGTGAAAGGTGACTGACAGATGGGGAGAATGGAAAAATAGTTGGGATGTAGTTTGAGACAGTAGTAATCATAGTAATGCTATTAACAGCAAAATAAAACATGATCAAAGGGCTAGTACATGTAAATAGTGCTTGAAGGGGAAAGGTCATCAAGGAAATGGTATACTTCCAAATCAACTTGATAATAATGACTTTAACCCAGTGAGATATCATGTGTCTCTGTGAAAATGGTTACAGGGTTATTAAAGAAAAAGAGCAATTTATAAGGAGTAACTTTACATTAAGGAGTGAAATGTACAATTTCCTTTAATTCAGACCCGTCTCATGGTCCCAGCAGACAAAATGAAAATATGTTGCCCTGGAGGATGGCAGAGGAAATGGCTCACGGGGCTTGAATTTGCAGATAGCCATCTCTGCCCCAATAGCATTGAGTAGGGTATTGTTCAGGAGCCAAGAACGCCAGAGGTCTCCTGTGCAGGTTCTTACTTAGCCTTTTCCATTCCCAGCCCATCTGAGATGCTTCTGGTCCTAATGATATTAATTCATCAATCCACCTGAAACTACCTCTGTTAAACTTTACATTTCAAATAAACATTTTAACTGAAATCACATTGTTAAATGAATATTGATGTTTAGTAACTCACCCAGAGCTGAGTGAGCAGACCCATGATTACAAGAGTTCATCTTTTAGTTGTTTTTCCAAACATTGTGTATCTAACACTACAATGTGCAATGAGCTCTTCCTTTACTTCTTATACAGTAGGGTAGGAGTTGAGGTTTGGCCACTATTTCTAGCATAACAGGCAACTAACCACATAGAGGCTTCCCCACTGAATATGTTGAGTTGTGCTTCTAACATTAGCTGAATACAGCAATTAAAAAAAAAAAAAGCATTTAAGTTTTTCTCTCATTAAATTCTTGATTGTTTGAAAGTCAACTGAAAGACTCTCATTAAAAATAAGGGCTACAATAAAATTAAATTAGTGGAATATTTAGAAACATTTATAACTATCAGTTGGGCAGCTAACAGCAACCCAGTGGATGATAGTAATGACCAAAATATAGAATTTCAAAATGAATGGTATACAGTTAAAATGGAGACAACATAATATAGTAAGTCGAGCACATTTGTAACTGTTTTAAAGAGCAGTAAAGTCCTTAGTGTTAATGACAGTTTCTTTGCAAGAAAAGCAAGGGAGAAAACTCTAAAACTTTAAATGGAAACTAGTGGAGAGTGAGCGTGAACCTTGTTTAGCACAGTGACAACTCCAGATATGTTTCAAAGTATTATACTTTTGTTGTCAAGTTCAACTCTCACTGGGGCTGACTTCTCTAAGATGCCAATATGTAAAAGTGCAATAAGGAGCTTGATAAAATACAGGCTGTCTAACATGTCCAAGACAACAATGTGAGAGGTAGAGAGTGAGATGTTTTGCAATGTGAAGCAATCAAAAGCAGGAAGGAAACTCTGACAGGCAAAGCCAATATATTTCACCAGAAAGATGATGGTAAGCCTTTAGAAAATCTACAAGTCAATTTTCATTCTCAATCGAAGCCAATTCACATAACTAATGTTATTAATGTCTTTTGTAAAGATTAATGGAGCAGCTTACTATCCTCTTTTCTCTCTAAAATATAGATCCATGACAACCACAAAATTGCAGTCTAAAATCTATTAATTCTTTTACTTCCCTAACTCTTTCAAAAGAAATTCCTTCATAAACTAATTCTACAGACCAACTTAAGATATTGAGCTCTATGGTGACATTAATGTTCATCATTTTCATCAATGGTTTACATCTGTTTCCCCAGGGTGGCATGTATTTCAGACTGGTTCACCATCAGCTGTGGACCTACATCTTGTCACCAACCAAAGGTGTAGGTCCACAGCTATTACCTACTACACACAACAAATACAAGCTGGTCGATATTACTGTTGTGGTGAGCTGGCAGGATTGTTAGCACACCTGACAAAAAGCTTAGCAACATTTCATCAGTATTGCTGTTCCAAGTTCAAATTCTGCCAAGGTCAACTTTGCCTTTCATCCTTCTGAGGTTGATAAAATAAGTACCAGCTGAGCAGCACTGGGCTCGATGTAATCAACTTATACCCTGTACTCTACATGTGTAGCAACATTTTTATAATGCATGACAAGCTTTGAGTTTACATATGGGGATGTATGCATGAGAGGATTGCCGCATGAGAAAGAAACTCAATATAACTATAGTCAAAAGTATGTGAGTGTCTATAAATATAAAGAGAAAGTGTGCTGAATGTATTGGTTGGAGATGATGATGAGATGAAGAGAAGAAAGTCATAAAGCAGTGCAATGGATGGGATTATAGAGCTACGGATGGTTACACAGACAGCTATTTTATGCTTCATGGTCTCACTGAAACTGAATAGATTCAAAATGCCTATGGTAAAATATATATGAGCTTGTGTGCATGCACATAGTAAGGCCAAACAATGATTAAGAGTGCAGTACTCAATACAAGTTGTAGGATATAAATTTATTTAAACTGAATTAATTCCTCTCTTGCAGCTTGAGTATGATTACCACAGCAATCATTCTTGCTTGACAATCACTGAGGCATCACAATTTGCAAGAAAGGAATTCAGGTTAACTCTTTAATACCTGAAACTAGCAATATGTGGCCCAAACAATCTATCTGTTTTAGGTTCAAACTGGCCAGATCTGGCCTTTCACACCTATCTGCCAATGTTATTCTAAAAATATACAATAATGTCATCAAAATCTCAAGATAATGCATGGATTAATTCAATACAATGTAAATAAATGGGCATTACACTTGATAGAGTAATCTGAACGCTAAAAGATTAATGCAGTGTGTGTGTGCGCATGCATGCACATGTGTTTGCATACTGTCTATGGTTCAATTTATATTATTACATTAACATTATATGGTAAGTTAAGGTAGCAAGCTAGCAGAATCGTTAGTACACCTGACAAAATCTCATCCATCTTTATGCTTTGAGTTGAAATTCTGCTGAGACTGACTTTGGCTTTCATCCTTTTCAGAGTCAATGAAATAAGCACCAGTTGAATACCGGGTTCAATGTAATGGACTAACTCCTCCATTCCCATCAAAATTTCAGGCCTTGTGCTTATAGTAGAAAGGAAAGGGACTATGTGGTAAGTCACCAACATACATCATTAAAGAAACCAGGTGTATGTGTAAGGTGTTAAGAAGGGCATCCAACTGTAGATCCATGCCATATCAGACTGGAGTCTGGTGCAGTCCTGCTGGTCTGCCAGCTCCGGTCACACTGTCTGATCCATGCCAGCATGGACAACAGACATATGATGGTGATGATGATGACAACGTGTGTGTGTGTGTGTGTGTGTGTGTGTGTGTGTGTGTGTGTGTGTGCACGTGCATACACACATACACAGTGTGTTCAGGTTTGGAGCTGTAGATATCATTGCACAGTCAGAAAAGATCACGTCTCCATAATTAAGCTACATCAAGTATCTGAAGTTAGGTGTAGAAGGAGGTGGTCACCTCACAAACTACACAAGGACAGTTTGAATATTTGGAAAATAATGAGAACAGAACTCTACCCCTGCTTCACTCCAACATTACCAAAACAGCAACCCACAACAAGTCATTGTATAAGTACTTCTATTAGGGAATACAAAATTACACTGCGCAGTAGAAAAAAAGGAAAAAAAAAAAAGATTATGTTAAACTAAAGGGAAAATAGAGAAGTTAGAAATATAGAAGATCAAAGAATATACAGCCTCAGCAAAAATAAAAATCATTTCCACTGAAATATAGAAAAGTACCTTTTAAAAAAAAAAATCCATTTGAGAATGGTTTTGCCAAAATATAGATAACTACATTCAAAAAAAGAAAAGAAAAACTTCACTTCAAAACAGCTCCCATTAATAATAAGCTTTTCTGATGGTAAAAAAAACAAAACAAAACAAAACAAAAAGCAATGAGTAGTATACCAAAATTACTAAATAAAATAACCAAAAAGAATCTAATAGAAGAACCTATTTCCTACCCAAGAAAATTGCACTTAAAAAATGGTTATAGTAAAGAAGAGAAAAATACACCCATAGTTAGTCACTAAATCATTGCCAAGTGGCAATAGCTCTGTGACTATAACAGAATAGATCCTTTATTACATGAAGAAAACATCAACAAAATAAAAAAAAAATCTTTGCAACCTTCCTCTTAAATATATATATATATGTGTGTGTGTATTTAATACAATGTACACACCTGTTTGTGTGTCTGTGAGTTTGTGTTTTATGTGTGCATCATGCACATGTATGATTTTGTGTGTACGTATGATGGTGACATATTCCTTCCATTCCATCTTGCAGCAACGGCACAATAAATATACAATAGTAGAATATCTACTGAATAAAAGATCCATGAATTGGGTGCTGATTGCATTTCGTCTGTATGGATACTACAATTCTTGTAGACATAAACTGCCTTATAAAGTTCAGATGACAAAAAGTGTTACTAGTATGATACATAGGTATCATGCTAATATAGCTATTTTGGTATGCATGCATACTAGTATAACATGGTATAACTGTTATGATAATTTGGCGATAACTGAGGTACCTGAAGTAAAGATACACTACATATGACTCATGGAAGAACTACATCAATACCCTAGCTATAGAGAGAAATATATTGGTACCCTAACTATAGAAAGAACTATGACAGTACCCTAGCTATAAAAAGATCTATGTCGGTACCCTAGCTATAAGAAGAACTATGTCGGTATAGTTGTTCTAGTCATCAGCTTAAGAAAAAAAATTTTAAAAACTAGTTAGTAAGATGCCATAAAATTTGTAACCCACATTTTTTAGAACCACTATATTACAATATAAAACCACACACACACACAAAATGTATTTCTTTGAAGCTGATGATTCACTGCAGCCAATACTCATCATTTCTGACCCTAGTGCATAAATTCAAGCAAAACAAAGAATGCATAGGTGTGGGGAACCAAACTGGAGTGTTGCATCGATTTCAAGTAAATACATAAGCTCTATTACATATACATGCAGACACTCAAACACACACACACACACACACACACAGATATAATACTTGCTTCAGTCACTGGACAGTCATCTTGCTCAGGCCATGGCATCGAAGGCTGGTTTCTTGTTCATTTTTACACCCATTTTTCCATGCTAGCATGGGTTGAACAAATACATTTTTGCAACAGTTTTATAGCCAACAGACCTTCCTGTCTCTAAAATTTAACTGGTTTTCAAGCAAGTGATCTCTTATTCCTCAGTTATTTGAATACATACACAAGCATATCTATACATTTATATATATTTATATCTGTGTGTGTACATGTACACATACCTACATATACACACATATGTTTGCTGGGGTCAGGTGGAGTGTTATGACGCAGATTTTCTACTGTCGGATGCCCAAACCTGTTTTTAAGCAAAGTAACATTTCTCTATGATTAGAGGTTCTCACAAAATATTGGAACTGAAATACACCGCTTGTATGACAGTGACACTCGTTTACAGAATATCATGCAATGCTAAGACAAAGAAACACAAACATATATACACACACTCTCTCTCTCTCTCACACACACACACACACACGAGGGGCTAAATCCAAACTTCTGGTCAGCTTGGGGCCATAGTTGAAGACACAGATGGACTGAACCCAAAACCATGTTGAGGAGTAAACTGCTTAGTCATACAACCACACCTGTGCCTGTATACATACACACGCATAAATATCTACTTATCTATCTACACACACGCACATGACTATGTGTAATCCTTTCAAGAACTGCAAATATAAATACTACTATATTGTACACTCAGCATTCACAGGAGTGTACACATCTGTTTGACCATGTACGTATATCCATAGGCAATATACATAAATATGCATAGAAAACTATATAATCACATGTACTTGTGTGTGTGCATGTGTGTGTATCTATGACAAATAACAACACCAGCTCTACTACTTCGTTTTCTCTCTTTTCTTCAGAAATAGACAAACACACAAACATATATATTACATATATGCAATTTTGGATATTAGATGGATAGAGTATAAATAGATAGAGAGAAAAATCACCAATGGTTGCTTCACATTTGAATTGAATATACACAAATGTGTTCTTTGAACAATCCTATCTCCATAATGAATTAAATCTAGAAATATGGTTTTCAGCATGAGTCAAAATGCTTTATTGAAAAATAGCAATACCCAAGAAAATGGTTTTGTTGCTATTGGTTACGGAAACAATAATAAAATGGATATTTTCAGTAAAATGTAATTAAAGTAGATAGTGACTAAGATGTTGCAGCTTCCCTTTTTAACATGGCTGATAGGGTAAGGAAAAAAATAATGACTTTTTCATTTACTAATTCCTTCAGAGATGGACATCTCAGTCAATATAAACAGTATTGGAAACTGAGGTTAAAAAAAAAAAAAGAAAATAGATGCCTTTTGACAACTCGGAGGTTGCTGTGATGATTTTATGTAACCCTCACCCCCCGTCACACCTCCACCTCTGCCCTATTCAAAAATCATCTTTACCATCTTCTCTCTCTCTCTTTCTTGCTGAAGTAGCCATGTATCTCCTTTACTGCAAGACACCTATTTCTCTCCCTCTACTACTCATCGCTTGGCACAAAAACCACCTTCCTCAATATTACTCCCCACGTCAAGAGTGGAGTCTTACTTTCTAAGTTCTTTGGTAACCTCACTGCTGCTGGTGCCACATAAAAAGCACCCAGTACACACTGTAGAATGGTTGGCATTAGGAAGGCCATCCAGCTAAACCAAAGCAAACAGCAGAGCTTGGCATAGTCTTCTAACTTGCCAGCTCCTGTCAAACCATCCAACCCATGCCAACATGGAAACAGACATTAAATGATGACGATGATGATGTGTTCATTGTCATCCAGTGTGTCATATTCAGCAAGTCTTGACATCTTTTATGGTGCAGGATTAATTTTCAGCTGAGTGGATTGGATTGACATGAAATGAAGAGCCTTGTCCAGGGACACAATATGCTACTCTTTCTGGGAACCAAACCACAACTTCCTTTAAATTCTGAATTCAACAGCCTAATCAGCAGGCTATGCACTTTAACTAATGATCTACTAGTGACTTTAATTGTGTCCTAATTAGATAATAATATATGCTGCTTGTAAGAGACCTGGATTCTGAACACTATCAAAACTTGACAGAATCACCAGGGTACCGCAGAGTTACACAGAATACTGTTAAGGCTGAAAATAGGAGAGATTGATAAAATTTTCATAAATAACAACAGTTATTACATCTAAATCATGATGCAACCACTTAAACCCTTCAGCAATCAGATTACTCTAACATATGTAATGCTTATTTATTCATATAGTTTTAAATTATTCGGGCATTGTCTCATTAGCTTTGGGATTTCGATAATGTGATTGTTTATTTTCAGAATGACATTATGAGGCAGATGTCATCATCATCATCATCATTTAACGTCCGCTTTCCATGCTAGTATGGGTTGGACGATTTGACTGAGGACTGGCAAGCCAGAAGGTTGCACCAGGCTCCAATCTGATCTGGCAGAGTTTCTACAGCTGGATGCCCTTCCTAATGCCAACCACTCTGAGAGTGTAGTGGGTGATTTTACGTGCCACTGGCACGAGGGCCAGTCACACGGTACTGTCAATGGCCATGCTCAAAAAGGTGTATTTTGCGTGCCACCTGCACGGGAGCCAGTCCAGCAGTACTGGCAATGACTTCGCTCGAATGATTTTCTAACGTGCCACCGAGAGCTGAAACTAGCTGGGGGTGAACATAAAACAAATATTTGGACTGGTTGTGGCTGTTTTAACCCTTTAGCATTCAGATTACTCTGACAAAAATGTAATGCTTATTTATTCACATTGTTTTGAATTAATCATGTGTTAACATGTAGCTTTGAAATTTCAACGATGTGATTGTTTAATTTTAGACTGACATTGTAGGATTGGTGTAAGATGCTGCATCTGATTTGAACATAAAACAGGCAAAATATTTTGGCAGGATATAACAGTTTAAATGTTGATAGGTTAAATTTAAAAACTTGAAATACAGACACACATGCACACTATTCTTATTTTATAAGGGTGAATGCTCAATGTTTTCTAAAACTGTACATTAGTAACTGAAAATGGAAGTTCTTCAATATCTTTCAGAAAGCAATTAAATTTCTCTATTAATTTCTCACATCTTCCAACTATAGAACACACACACATACACAAACACATGCACATACACATTTCTTATAGTCATTTCTGAAAAGACCTAAATGGCCTATAGTTATTCAATACCTACAGAACATGCAAAGAAAAATACAAAAGTTGTAACGCTTTTAAGAGGAGGGTCCGAATGTCTGTTTGTTTGAGGTTGGGGTGGGAGAAATGAAACACCAACTGTAGCAACTTCCATCCACTCACGCACACACATACAAAGAATTGGCATGTGTAGAAAATATCTTAATCCTTTAGCATTTCACCCAGCCATATCCAGTTAAAATATTCTATCTATTTTATGTTCACATTGACTAGATCTGGCCTCTCACACCTACCTTACAGTGTCATTTCAAAAAATAAACAATCACATCATTGAAATCTCAAAACCATAAGATAATGCAAGATTAATTCAAGATATGAATGAATAATCATTACATTTGACAGAGTAACCTGACTGCTAAAGTGTTATGCTAAGCCTATAGTTGCCAGATAATCATATACACATATAAGGCCAAAGATTTTGAGAAGACTTCCTCAATCTTTTAAATATACCTTACTAATTTATCTTGTATCAGTTTTCTTTTTTATTTATTAACCTCAAAAGGGTGTCAAACCAAAACCATGGTTGATCCCAGAAGAATCTGAAAGGAGATTGTGAATGTGAAAAGACCATAATTAAACACCACGTGGAATTAATGTTCCTGTTTGCTAAGCTGACTTTGTCAATTAATACTAGCACCAGATTAATAGTTACTTACATTGGCCTCAGTCCAAAGATAATATACAAAGCTGACATAGGTAGGACTTGAACTCAGGACCATTAAATGACTAAACTAAAGACCATAAACTGCTTTGTCCACTCATTCTACCAATCCCTCATCTTATACATACCTAATGATTTTTAACATGAGCACAAATTCCTAAGTTTTTTTGTGAGTGGTTTAACCCTTTTATTACAAGCCTGCTTGAGACTGCTCTTTCCTCTAGGACATAAATTTCTACTTTTACAATGATCTAAATTAAAACTAATCAAAATTCCATGCTAATTTTTGTTCTAAACACCAGCTTAATAGTAGTGAAATTATTTTACTAAATTCTTCATTTTCAAAATTCACAGAGGCAAAGGTTGCATATTTCAGCTGAAATATGGTAACAAAAAAAAGTTAAACGGTTCAATTGACCATATGATATTTACTTTAATTAACAAGAGCTGGAGGAAATTAAGCAATGAAGAAAAGAATAAAAGCTCACACAAGTTACCTATTTCCTAGGAATGGTGGCAATTAGATTTCTCTATCACTTTGTAGTATTTCTGTATAAGTGACAACAAAAAGTGCACAAGACACACCACCTATGTTAGAAGTGCGCAGAGTCCATAATAATTGTATGTATGTATAGAAAGCTATTTCCTCAAATAGTGAAATAACATATTTTACACACACACTATGCATATAACACACATAATATACATATTTTATATAGGAAAAAAGACACGAGCTACATGAAAAAGCCATCACCACCTGTCTAACTTCATTAAGAAAAGTCAATTGAATATGGGATAAAGTGTTAAATTTAGGAGGTTTTTCTGGTGCACTCCACGTCTGCTTCTTAGTCCTTTTGTTTTACAATAGATTACAGGGACCAGACCAACTATACACAATCTGGAGATACATATATATATATATATATATATATATATAAATATACTTTTACATGTTTATATATATAAATACAATATCTGTACACTTTTACACACACACACATATATATATACACACACACATGCACGCACACATACACTTTTATATGTATAAATGTAAATATACAGATGTAAACATTCATACATACATGACTCTTGGATCCTGCCAATATGGAAGATGAACACTAAATGATGATATATGCATGTACATACATGTATTTGTAAATACATACATATTCATGCACACACATACACACTCACAAACATACATATAATCAGTACAAAAACATAGTACATGCTTGTGCTGGTTGTATGCTTGCATTCTGAAAGTATGTTGATATATATCTAGATACTGTCTGTGTGTATGTATGTTTAGTTAGTCTGGTCCCATATTTTACACTTATGTTATCAACCCCACTAGAAGTTAGGCAGAGGGTATTGGTATCTTCATGTAGCTCATGTTTTACTGGTTTTTTTTTTCTAGTTACCACCAAGAATTAAAACCGATGAACATCATGTGGAAATGTTCATTAAGGATGGTCTTTATGTCAGCGATTATTTCAGAAAGAGGTACAACGGTAAGTTTTTGGAAGGAGGGTACAATCGTTCTAATCGACTTGAGTGGTAATTATTTTACCAACTCCTGAAAGAGGAAAGAACAAAGGGAGCCAGCTTTGGTAGGATTTGAACTCAGAACACTAAATATTGCAAAGCATGTTGCCCAACTTTCTATCGTATCCTTCTGATTCCTAACATTTTAAAAACAGTAACAAAAATTTTTCTCCAAATCCTCAGTCCATGTGTACAAGCATGAAACACTTTCAAAATAACAGACAATAATCAAGATATGATCCAAAATAAACCCTTTAGGAATAATATTAAACTATTTGATCAATCATTGCAGTGTTGGGTTTAGGCCACAGGGTAATACTGAAATTGATGTAAAATCACTTTTACATATTTGTAATGGGTGATATATGAAGCAATTATAGATGATGTATAATATATGAAGCATATCTGATATTATACTGTCATACCTTAAAACAAATGACTGATCATGGATCACACACTAATCTTCATGATAGATCTGTTAATACTGCGTTAACAACTGCCACGAGTAGACCAGATATTGTTATCAAACATTAAGGGAAACTAAAATATGTTAGCTGTCATAATACCAACAAATAAAATCCAGAAAACAGAACAAATACAGGGACTTGAAATTAGACGAATTGCTAATGTGAGCCTCAATGTTGGTGCTGTCACATTAGACTTTGAGGGGAAGGTTCTCCTCTGTGCAAATTTCAGTGTAATAATGGAGAACACAGAGTCTGAACTAAAAACAACAATCTGGATTAATTTCAGGGTGGGAGCAACAAGTGTAAAATGCACAAAAAGCTGTCTCGTTACCTATAATAGAAATATTACTCTCCATTTAACGGAGCAGCCAACCCCAAGATGTTTCTGTTTAGAAGTACAACCAGAACCAATGAACTATGAAGAGGTCATAATAGTGATTAATAGTGATTATTTTTATATTGTTACAAGATCAGAGAAATAGCAAATGATATCAGTGTATGAGAGGTACTCATTTTGTCTACCCCAGGAACTGGACAAAATACTCTAAAGACATTTAATCTGGGGATCTACATTAAAACAATATGCTTGTTTGTTTGTTTGTTTATACACATCAAACAAAAATATTTGTTCCAAGAGAGATGAAACCCAGGAAGACATCTCATCCATGCCGCCTTCCCCTGAGACACCAACAATGAACTAGAAACCACATCCTCAAACAGAGCTAAGTTGATGTTGTAAATTTGTTCCTTGAAAACATTAAGGGTACTTGGAAATGAGATGTTGTGTAAATCATGCCTTTCCTACTTTGGTTGTGATAGTCATCTCTTGTATTTTACAATCTTTGGAAGAATGAAAGACAAAACTGACCTCAATAGTATTTGGAATCTGAGTGAAAAGAGATAGAAAACAAATGCAGCCAACTAGAATTTTTCCATAAATATGCCCCCCACCTATAAATATGACTGCAAAAAACAGGAAGGCCAGTTAAAGAAAACTGTAAGTGTCTGTAGCAGTATCAAATATTTCTACTTTACAACGTACCACTAGTGGGACGGACTACCTACCTATAACTATCTACCTATTTTCCTAACTATATTGTATTGGGTTAATAATGTGATGGGAAAGAGGCATGTCATTAAACGGGAGACAAGATGTGGTTGCTTGACCTACATCAAAGAGGAGCTAAATCTCTCTCAAATCACACATACCATCTTAATTAACTAACCCCCTTCACTGCAGAAATCAAATATATCCACTCCAAAAACTTCCTTTACTCTTAACTATGGAAAGAAGTTTAATATACTAATCTATCTTTTGTTGAGGAATGTCATATTTGAAATTATTTTCTGTTGAGATATACCAAGAATATTGATGCATTGTGACTCACAGAAAATGCCAATTCTATTTTCTGGTAGATATTTAACAAAATCGTTGGAATGGCCATGAAATTTAATTTCGCAGTTAGGAAAAATTACATTAGACAATGTGATCCTACATATACGTTATAAGAATGGTTTGTTACAGATGGAATGACTAATCCCACCGTTTAGAAATAAAAGGCATACTGAATAATTTTTGTTGAGAATACACAAAAAGACAGGACTGTCAAGATTGGAATATTTTGATCAGTTTTAACCTTAGGACATTTCTCTAAGATGCAAAATGCTAAACGACAAAATCATTATAAAGTACAAAATAGATAAAGAAGGTATTATGTGACTTTGTTGAAGGCATTATTATTATTATCATTATTATTCTGTCTTTACATACTGAGTTCAAAACCCATCAAGGTTAACTTTGCCTTTCATCCTTTTGGGGTTGATAAATTAAGTACCAGTGAAACACTGGGGTCAATGTAATCAACTGGTCCCCTCACCCAAAATTTTAGGCCTTGTGCCTGTAGTAGAAAGGATTATTATTATTATTTATTATTAAGATGACAAGTTGGCAGAATTGTTAGCATGCCAAGCAAAATACTTAATTGCATTTTGTTTGTCAAATTCTGCCGAAGTCAACTTTGCCATTCAGCCTTTCGGGGGTTGATAAAATAAGTACCAGTTGAGTACTGGGGTCAATGTAATCGACTTACCCACTTCCTCGAAATTATTGGCCTTCGAACCAAATTTGAAATCATTATCACCATCATTATTATTTGATTGGTAGCATCACAAGTGTTGGGAAAAAATACCTTGCAGTATTTCTTTTAGTTCTTTATGTTCTAGTTCAAATTCTGTTGGGGTCAAATTTACCTTTTATCCCTCTGTGGGTCAATAAAATAAAGTATCAGCCAAGTAAGGGGCTTGATTGTATTGAGTAAACCCCCAGCCTTCAAAGAAATTGCCAGCCTTGTAGATAAATCAGCAGTATTACTCTTGATTGAATTGGCAACCAAATTTCAATACGGTTGATATTGATAATGTTATCAAGAAAGGCATGAACAACACAGTTTCATCCACTCTTCTCTTTAAAGTTCTGGTCTCAAACTTGAAACTATTTTATTTATTTCAGTTATTGAACTGTGGCCATGCCAAGGTACACACTTCAAGAGAATCAATTCCAGTATTTAAATTATAAGCCGTCTCTATTGAATAGCTTACATTACCGTTTAACATCAAAAAGGATGCAGCATGTAAGAAATCTATGATTATTTTTAAATGCTGAAATAAGTGTGTAACACTATATTAATTATTAATATAGTTGTCGCTGAATATTCATACCAACATCAATGAAATAATGAACATGTTCATTATCTGCCACCAGCTAAAGTTATTAAAGACAACCTAGATCTACCTCGTACCATTTATGTCACCTGTGTCTTTACTTAAAAAAGACATTGAACTTCAGCATACATACAGATACACAATTCAGTATCTGTTTAATTTTTAATGAAACTATCATGGGTTGCTGAAGACTGTATCTTTAGGTCAATACATGACCCATTCTGGGTCAATAGCATTACGGATATTAATTCATCACTGCTTAACTAGCTTCTAACTGTAGTTGTTGGACATTTAGGAATGGGTGGCAGAAAACAGGATTCTTTCTTAATTTTTATCAGCACTGGACAAAATGGTCAAGAACAATTTCTTCTGGTTCTTTACTTTCTGAATTCAGATATTGTTGAGGTTGACTGTCTTTCATCCTTTCAGGGTCAACAAAATAAAAGTACCAGTTGCGCATTTTGGGTCAATGTACTTGATTAGCCTTCTCACTCAAAATTTCAGACTTTGTGCCTATCGTGGAAAGAATAATTGTCAGGGTGATGAGCTGGCAGAATCATTAGTAATGCCAAGCAAAATGATTAGTAGCATTTTGTCTGTTTTTACATTCTGAGTTCAAATTCTGTCAAAGATGAATTTGCCTTTTGGAGTTGATAAAATAAGTACCAGTTAAGCATTTGGGATCAATATAATCAACTAGCCCCCCCCACTCCCACCACCACACACAATTTCAGACCTTTGAGTCTATTGTAGAAAGGATTATTATTATTATTATTATTTGATTTTTTTTATTTTTTTTACTTTTACATTTACTGCTAGAATATGAAGTAGCACTCCAGAAGCGACAAACCCCTCCATGACTACATAGCAATCAACTATTTATTAATCCCATAATAGTTTGAGTAAAACACAGTGGCTTATCATACACATGCACACACACACACACACACACACACAAAGGTCTGCATGTGCTTGTTGTTTGTCACACCAACCAGCCAACCAGCCAACTGTCCTCCATTTGTGAGTGATAGTAGTAGTAGTAGGAGGAGTAATACTTTAACAGCTGGCAAAATATGCAACATGGTAAACTGAAGTTTTTACACACACACACACACACAAAGCAAACTCTGTAATATCCGATATTAATGGATTGTGTTAAAGAATCCAGATATGTGTGTGCGCATATATATATTTACACACATACGCACTTAATCCAAAGCGTAAAAAAAGGTTAACCAGCTGTACAAAATATACCCTACATACAACATTTAAATGCAGAGTATACTTAATGTAATTATTGATGTAAGTAACGTGTTAATAGCGACGTCTCCTCAGTGGTAAATGTAATATCTAGCCCTGAAGTAAGTCGGGGAACTTCAAACGGTTGGTACTGCAGTAGGGTTTTTTATTCGAAATAAAAGTATGCGTTAGTGTGTGTTTGTCTATAAGTTTAAAACAATAAATAAACAGATGTATATTCACAGACGACAAAGATCTAAGATGACGAAGTGGGTGTCGGGTTTTATGGAGAGAGAGAGAGAGAGAGAGAGAGCAGAGAAACCACCTTTAGCTTAGTTGATGTTTTTAGTCTCACGCCAGCCGTATGACCAAGTGTTACAAATATAGCCTTCCTATCTTTCAAATATATATGACTAAGTTGGTGAATGTGTTTCTTCCTCTTTTAAAAAGACAGGGATTTAACAGTTATTTCTAGCAGGCTGGCCAGAACAAACATGTAGAGACAATCTCTTAACGTTGTTCTTTAACATCTAAGTTAGCAGTGAAGGAGCAGGCCTATTGTTAAAGCGTCCCAATTATGACCATCTAGAAACTTGTATATCTCGGATTGCAATGTGTCCTTCCCGTTTTCAGAAGTTTAAAAAGTGTGATTTGAGAACTAATTTTTGTTAGCTATTTCTGGCAAGCCGAGCGAGCACGTTAAACGGTTGGGTGACCAGTGAAGGGCTATTATTATTATTTGGCTATTTAATTCTAATAGATTAAAAGAGCAGCCCTCGTTGTTGCTGCTATTGGTGGTGATGGAAATATTAGAAAACACGATATAGAGCAAGAAAATAAAACTTAGGAAAATTTATCGATTTAAGAAGAAAGTAATGAAATATTTTCTCTCAATTTGTTTACTTGAAACAGAAAATCCGGTTTTTATATAGATCCGCACCCGGTGGAAAAATTGTAAAAAAAATAGTGTAGTAGTTGAAGTGCACCGTACGGATCTATATATTAACCGAAAATCCACCGTCCACTGGAGACGAACTGTAGACATGACGGTTAATTTTAGAGTAACAAGCTGACCAAATTGGTCCACGACTAGAAGATACACGCGGAAGTTATCTACATATATTTTACACCTATATATATATATATATATATATATATATATATATATATATATATATATATATAAAACAAATAATAAATGAGTATATGCATATATACGTACAGGTATGTGCATATCTACGTCTATCTGTATATATAGGTGCATATCTGGGTACAGGACATTGCAAACAAAACGTAGACAAAAAAGATAATAATAACTAGAGTACAGAAAACACACAGGCCACATAGAGAACATTTTCCTTCATCAGCTACCCCAATTCTAACGCAGGCGTTTCGAAGAGTATATATATATATATACCCATTATTATGATTGACCGTTGACTGAACACTATTCAATTTTTTTTCTCCGTGTTTTTCTCCTTGTCTCCGTATTCTTTCTGTTGAAGAGCGTAGCTCGAAACGTCAAAGACTTTCCGTATTCCCGAGCGTCATACTAATATATACTTTTGTTATTTACACCACCTGTCCTCGTCTGTTGTTATTTTTTGTATATTCTCCCATATATATATATATATATATATATATATATATGCGAGTAAAAATAAATACAAAAAAGGTGGGTTTTTTTTGTATGATTGTGTATAGAGGAATATATTATTTTGCTTAAAAGAGTTCCAACACTGTCTGTTTTTTATGTTTTATTTATATTCCTGCAGAACTAATGTGGGGTATAGAATATGGAATATACAATATAAAATAAAATAAAATAAAAATGGATGGCACCATGAAAGAAAGTATTGAATGTAGATGAAATATTGAGTGTTCAATATAAAGGATCAAATATATAAATATAAATATATATATATAAAGGCGACTCGAGTTTCAGGGCTATTTCCCTTCGTCATGGCCGGTATGACAGAACGTATATATAATGTATACACACACACCGTTGAACATGTGTTGCTAAATCTGTTTATTTTCGAAAGATTGTATTGTATTGAAATGTGCCTTTGTTGTTATTCTGTCGTTTACATTGCACGCATCTTTATATATAGATGGTCTCTTAGATGGGTGGCTTTCCAACCGATCCATAAGGTCTGGGGCACCGGTAAATTTCTGACGAGGCGGGGTGTGGGGTGGGGAGAGGGAAGATCCCACCCTCTTCTTAGGTGGGGCCCCGAAGACAACCGCGTTCCGCCTTGCAAAATTTTTCTTCGTGGCTCTGATTTATTTACACACCCGTGCGCGCGCGTTTAAACAAAGCGTGTATATATCTTGATTGAAGTAGTTTGTTGATTTAGCCCTCGGTCAGTATTTACTCAACACAACAAACACATTTACAATCAAAGGTGTTCCGATCGGGATAATCCCACCGCACACACATCCGTTGAATTCTTCCTTTATTTAGACAGTAGGGGTGATTTGAGTTGCTATTTCTAGCAGGTCGCACGACTACATAAAATCTCATAGTGTCAGTGTTTCTTTTTGTGATTAACAACGCGTATTAAAATCATTCTTGGTTCACACAAAATAAAACTATTGATGAAAATCTTAAACATGGAGAAAATAAGACACCTGCGTAAGTAGGCTCTCTCAAACACAGATGTCCAGTTATAAGAAATGGAGAAGTCTTTGAGGAAAAGAGACAGGTTGGCCCAAAACTGCCTAACGGAATGGAGAGAGAAAGGACACAGCTATGTGGAACTACTTACGTGTTTGTTCTACGTCTATCTATCTATCTATCTATCTATCTATCTCTTTCTATATATATATATATGTGTGTGTGTGTGTGTGCATCCAAGTTTGTGTATATGTGAAGGAGAGGGGTTATGGCCGTGTTCGTGAATAACCAAAAGATAGATAGGCTATCTATCTATCTATCTCAAGTGTTCAAAGTTGCATTTAATTCAAATGCTAACATACGCACTCCCAGGCATTCGGAAGTGAATATCATACCTGAAAGAAAGTACACTCCAAGAGTGCATTCGAAAATTAACCATCATTTTTACCTGTAGACAAACAAACAAACGATAAGCGAAACCTTTGTTTGGTTATAGTTTTTGTTTACATATCAACGTGTGCGTATATGTAGAGAACTGGCGAGAAAGGTTATATATATATGTATGTATGTGTGTGTGTGTGTGTGTGTGTGTGTGTGTGTGTGAATGTTAAATGACTAACTGATTTGTTGCTTAAAATATGAAAAAAAAAAAGAAAGCTGGGTAAAAAAGAAACGGCTGTATAAACAAAAATATACACAGTAGCTTATCAACATACACACTTCTCATACAAATAAATAAATAAATAAAAAAATACCTGATCAACAAGCGTAGAAAACTTCATCTCCCAATGTTGTCCATCAACGTACATAGAACCACCGGCTTGTTTGTGTGTTTCCAATGGAATATATATCAACAACAAAAACTGTTGCCGACAACAATAACGATGATTTTACGATGTTGAAAACGAGCTTTGATAATCCTTTCCAAATTGTGATGAGTATAGAAACTTATAAGCGCATATATATATATATATATATATATAGTGTTTATATATGTACACAGAATATACAATTTATATATATAAATAAAATCGTTTCCTTGAAAATATATACACACTGGTCGGGGTATATATATATAAACCCAATTAAGGAGCTGTTAAAATCTTTTTTTTTTATATATATATATCTATATATCCGGTTATTAATTAATTCAATTTTAAAGATGATTGCTAGAGAGAAGAAATATAGATAGATATTGAAGAACAGGAGGGGAGGACAGGTAAGGAGAGAAAGAAAGAATGAAAGAAAAGAGAGAAAGAATGGATCCGAAATGTGTAAAAAAAAGTATCGGAGAGCTGGATTTTAGTTTTGGCTGATAAGGCTTTTTCAGGCGAGAGGTATCGGTAGTAAAAGTTGATTTAGTGATAGTAGTAAAACAATAATAATACTACCACTCTGAGAACAATAAGAATTGCTGTAATAGCTTCTCACAGGGAAGCATGTCGTTATTTTATCCTTGTGGTGGTTGTTGTTACGTTTGCTGGCTGTTGTTTTTTTTTTTTTCGTTTTCTTCCGCCGGTAAAATAGTTGTGAACATTCGGCAACGATACAAGCACGATAATAAGTCCCAGCAACAGCGGCGGAGTATTAGATGCAGACGCAGAGAGGGGGAGGAGTGACAAGACGATGAAGAAATGTAAGGGAGGTAGGGAGAAGGGAAATATGTGTGTGTGTGTACGGGGGGGGGGGCAATAGAGTCACTCACTCTTTCTGTCTTTCTTTCTTTCTTTCTGTGGTGATTTCAGGGAGAAAGACAAAGGAGAGATCAAAGATATGAAAAGACAGGTAAGTATGGAGGAAGAGGAGGAGTAAGAGGAGCGAGAGGGAGAGAGAGAGATGGTATGAAAAGAGATCTTGGAAGGGAAGAAGAAAAAAAGAGAGAGAAGGAAGAGATAAAAGCAGGTATATAAAGTAATAGAAGAGTGACTGCCTGATTGCCTGACAGTAGAGGAGGGGCGAGTAGGAGGGAATGACAGATGATAGAGGGACAACGTGGGGAGGGGGTACAGTTGGTACAAAGAGACAACTACGGAACAAACCCAAGACCACACAGGTGGTAGGAGGACGAAGGGGGGGAAGGTGCTCCGCCAGCCTATTGCTATCACTGGAGTATATATATATATATATATACACGCGCGCGCACACACAGAGGGGGGGGGGGTGTAGTGACAGTAAGTGGGAGGGTGTGATGTAGGGGGTAGGGTTTTGCAAATTTTATTTCGATTCAAAAATGACTTAAATTAATAAAAAGACATACAAACCCGCACATACACAAACTGTAAAAAAGAGGGAAAGAGAGTAAGGCGGAGAGAGAGAGAGAAGGGGGGGAAAGAGCGCATGAAGAGAAAGAATGACGAATCGATGAAAGATGAAAGGAATTATAGAATTATTATATAGAGAACATTGTGAAAGAAAAAGGAATAAATAAACGAAAATGAAAGAGAAAAGGCGTGATTTAAAAAGAAGGGAGAGGAGGAAGAGAGAGAGAGATGATGATGATGATAATGGGAGTGGAATGGTCAAGAAAGTAAGACTGGAGTTGGAGGGATGAAGGTAGAGAGGAAGGGTCAAAGAAGAATAGAAGTAGAAGCAGAGAGATATAACAAAGAGATAGTTGAGGGGTAGGAAGGAACAGTAAAAAAGGGGAGGAGCTAAGTAAAGTCACCATTTGTTGTAGTCTCTACCCCCCTCTCTTTCTCTCTCACACTCTGTTTCACTGCACAGTCCCCCCCACCACCGCAGAATGAGGTGGAGCAGTCCTCCTCCTCCTCCTCTTACCCCCTTTGACAAGACTGCATGCACCACCCCCACCCCACCAGTCTCCCCCTCCTACTTTCTCTTTACTAAACAGTTTATCAGTTTTATTATCATCATTTGAAAAGAAGCAATTGGAAGCGAATGTGAAAATAAAAACCAGCAGCACGTGAGAGTTTATATTTATGCAAGTGTGTGCGTGTGTGCGTACATGTGCAAAAAAAAATATATATATATATATATATATAAATAAATAAATATATATATATATATATATATAGAGAGAGAGAGAGAGAGAAAGAGTTTATATTTATGCAAGTGTGTGCGTGTGTGCGTACATGTGCAAATATATATATATATATATATATATAGTCACTTTATAGTCTCCGTATTTACAACTGCATTATATACAGATTATATTTACATGTCTACATAAATCTGAAAGTAATAAAGTATATATCATCGCTTAAATGCGCAAGTGCTCGGGGTGTCCAATTAAGAGAAAGACGAAATGCATTAAAAATTCATAAACAAAAAGTTCATAATTCATATATAAACATTTTAATTTCTTCTATTTAAAAACAAATATACTTTATTTTGAATTTATAATTTTTCCATTATAAACACTGTATAATGATATTTAGTGCACAACGTAAAAAACATAAAGAAGGAAAAATAAATATTCAAATAAAAATAAATGGCTGTGTGGTAAGTAGCTAGCTTACCAACCACATGGTCCCGGGTTCAGTCCCACTGCGTGGCAACTTGGGCAAGTGTCTTCTACTATAGCCTCGGGCAGACCAAAGCCTTGTGAGTGGATTTGGAAGACGGAAACTGAAAGAAGCCCGTCGTATATATGTATATATATGCGCGCGCTCACACGATGGGCTTCTTTCAGTTTCCGTCTACCGAATCTACTTACAAGGCTTTTGATCGATCCGAGGCTATAGTAGAAAACACTTGTCGTGTATATATATATATATATATATATATATATATATATATATATATACTTGGCAATCTATATATATATATGTATATGTATGTGTGTGTATATGTTTGTATGTGTGTGTTTGTCCCCCCCCCCCCCCAACATCGCTTGACAACCGATGCTGGTGTGTTTATATCCCCGTAACTTAGCGGTTCGGCAAAAAAGATCGATAGCATAAGTACTAGGCTTCTAAAGAATAAGTCCTGGGGTTGATTTGCTCGACTAAAGGCGGTGCTCCAACATGGCCACAGTCAATAGACTGAAACAAGTAAAAGAGTATTTCAGTAAAAATCTGGACATCACACACACACATACAAGCGCGCGTGTGTGCGTTTGTGTGAATGTATGTATGAGTGTACGCGCACACATACATACAAAACCCCTTCAACCTCAATTTATACCAGTGAGAATTGTACAGATGTGTGATCATGGCTTTTTCAAGGGTATTTGCAACAAATACACATAGGCGCTCGCGTGTGTGTGTGTGTGTGTGTGTGTGTGCATGCATCCGCGAATGGTTGCATGTATGCGCAGGCGTAGTAGCTATGTGGTCCCGGGTTCAGTCCCCCCCCCCCAGCGTGCCACCTTCGACAAGTGTTTTCTACTATAGCCTCGGATCGATCAAAAGCCTTGTAAGTAGATTCGGTAGACGGAAACTGAAAGAAGCCCATCGTGTGAGCGCGCGCATAAATATATATATATATATATATATATATATATATATATATATATATATATATATATATATATATATATGGGAGAATATACAAATAATAACAACAGACGAGGACAGGTGGTGTAAATAACAAAAGGATATATTAGTATGACGCTCGGGAATACGGAAAGTCTTCGACGTTTCGAGCTACGCTCTTCAACAGAAAGAATACGGAGACAAGGAGAAAAACACGGAGAAAAAAAATTGAATAGTGTTCAGTCAACGGTCAATCAGTATATATATATATAGTGTGTGTGTGTGCGTGCGTGCGTGTTTGTCCCCCGCCACCACTTGACAACCAGTGTTGGTGTGTTTACGTCTCCGTAACCAAGCGGTTCAGCAAATGAGACCGATAGACTCAAGTACCAAGGAGCCCATTCAGTCGACTAAAATTTCTCCAAGACGGTGTCCCAGCATGGACGCAGTCTAATGACTAAAATAAGTGAAAGAGAAACGATACGCACACACACACACACACACACACACACACACACACACACACACAGGGAGAAGTCAAGAAAGCGAACAGTGTTCATGTGGTATTATGTCCGCGTGCAGGATCAAGCTTAGACGATCGGAAAGAGCTATTGTTGTTGTTGTTGTGAACGGAACACACGCATACACGCACATACATACATACATACACACACACACGTGTGTGCAGACACAGAGACCAACGTTCTGCTTGTATGCATGTACATCGTTGAACCCCACAACAGGGTCACCTGTGCGGCAAGAAAACAAAGCAGCCCCGGAATGAGGTAATTAAACTATCAATTAACGAATTGATTGGCTGCCGTGAGTGTGCGGAGGAGAGGAAGAATGGTGAGCTTTCTTTTTGTTATTTTTAAGGAAAGTCGAGCTACTCGACTATATATACATTTGGCATAATTATGTTAGTTTAGAGACACAGAAACATGCCTGTACACTGTAGAAGCATGTCTACACGCGCCCGCGCGCATTCACTTTCCCTTTTAACCTTAGACTAGATTCAGTCACTGGACTGCAATAATGCTGGAGCACCACAAAGTTGAAGGAGTTTCAGCCGTTAATGTGCTCCTAAGTAACATATTTTCATCGTTATTTATGGAATAAAGATTAAAAGACGCAACTCTAGATGGAGGTGCGCGCAGAGAGAGTGAGGGAGGTGGTGACGGACAGGGCATGTCCTCTATTCTCTGTCTCCGGCCGGGATCACACAGACACGCACACACAGAGGCTGAGGGAGGTGGTGGCGGAGAGAGTATGTCCTCTTGTCTTTGTCGCCGGATACATACACACACACACACAAAGCTGAGATATGAGGAGGAAGCGTGGGGAGCAAATACTTGTGCTTTCTGTCTCCGGACACAGGCGCACACATATACACAACAGCTGAGGGAAAGACTCCAGACATCGAGTACCAAAATAATAAAAATGTTCAACAATAAGCCTAAGGTAATACAGTGGTATGAGTGTGACTAAATCGCCTAACTATTTAACTGGTACGACATTATTCAATTCAGCTGAGCCGGATAATAATATCCTTAATATTTGAAAGAGAACTGGATTGTCTTAGCTAGAATATGTTTATTAATTGATCTGCTTGGCCTGGAGGCTTAATAGCAACAAGAAGTGGTACTTTATTTTGTCGACCTCGGAAGGGTGAAAGACAAAAAAACAGAAGGAAAAAAAAACGACCGGATATGAATTCAACTGTAATGAAAAGGTCATAGACGATTACCTGAAGGCAATCTATCTACGGTGTGTTACAGATTCGCCGGCAATGGATATTACATTACTGTAATAGCAATCTGAAACATTGTTTTATGAACGGAGACATGTTTGTCCACCGTCTTATAATGGATCCAGTAGGTCAGCTCCTCACTCACTCCCCTTTGTAACAACAGAAACAGACACGAGACATTACGCACACAAATACACACAATTAGTCCGAAGAAATCCGTTGAAATCCTAGATTTAGACATTTAGGATCAGAAGGGGTTCACAAAGCCAACTAGCTGTTGTTATACATCGTTTCCATATACAGCAGATTTGGTCGAAAGCTAAGCCTGTCTTTCTTTCCATTTTCTTTACTACTTAGGTAACATAAAAGTTACGTTCCTCTACCTGCAAAGTCGTAACAGAACATGCACAGCTTAACGTTAAATTGGTCAACAAAGTTTCTAAGCAGTTGAACCTCATGTACTGGAACTTGAATATATATACAAACATTGTATACATAACAGGCCATGAATATACATCGCTACCCGTTCATTAAATGATAGATTCATTTCGCAAAGGTCTCTAATGGGGACTTGAGAATCTACATATAACAGACAAAAATCATGTTAATTTAACGAGAGTTTTTAGTATGGTGTGGCTTATCATAAAAAAAAGGTTAATTAGGCCGTCCTTTTTTTTTGGCGGTAATTGCTGCAACAGTCTGTCATGCTTAAGCGTTCAAGAGAACTTTGAAGATGTGGCATTTTACTTTCAACAAGATGGGACACCCTACACTAACACAATAATGTGATTGCCGACCCTGAGATTTTGTCAAACAGGTGGATTGGACGAAAAGGTACACTGCCTTCACTGGACCTCACATCACGAGACATTTTTCATGGGGATATTTATCAGGCAAAATGTATAGTACTATCAGTGTGTTTGTGTGTGTGTGTGGAGAGAGAGAGACATCTCTCTCCACACACACACACACATATATTTATATAAATAAGGATAAGATCGATATTTAAAATATTGATCTTATCAAGTGATCAGCATGGGAACAAAAACCATCAAAGGTAATAATTATTTAAAATTATAATACAGGGTATCAAGAGATACCACCACGCTGAAAAAATAGCAGTCAAATCAGACTCTAAAACCACAATAAATGTCCGCATGGCATGCGGACATTTATTGTGGTTTTAGAGTCTGATTTGACTGCTATTTTTTCAGCGTGGTGGTATCTCTTGATACCCTGTATTATAATTTTAAATATATATATGTATATATATGTATATATATATATATATATATATATATATATATATATATATATATATATATATACATATATATGAAGAGAGAAAGAGATGGGTGGAGGGAAAGATAAAAGGTACCAAACTAATCAAATCGAAAACTTCATCTAAATGGCATTTCTAAACTTCTTTTGTTGGACATCTCTTGGACTTAGAAGAGGTAAGAATACTGGAAACAGCCAGTAGTCAGTTATAGGAAGAGAGGAAAATTATATGCATAACGTAGAGTGACGAGTGATGACGGTAAGAGAGAATAGAGAGGAGCGAAAATGTTTAATCTAGTACCAAAGTAAATGGGAGTGAGAAAGGGAGCGGAAAAGGGAAATAATGAGGGGAAGGATATGGTAACTACGGTACTAAGTATAGTAGTGGTGGGAGGGAGAAGAGCAGAGCTAAGTAGAAAGCGAGAAGAGAGGTAAATGAATTGAATATAACTGTAAGAAGGAGAGAGGGGGGAATCGAAAGAAGGGAATAAAACGATGGAAATAAATCCAATTGGGCGACGAAAGGGGATCGGTATATAATCTTAGTGTGGTACAAGAGATTGGAGTGAGAAAGGCTGGATGAAGTACCTCGGTAGACAGGTAGCTGGTTAGACTAACAAGTAACTAAATAAGCAAACCAGTATGTATATAATCAAGTAGTTGCGTAGACACACAGGGAGATATGTAGAAAGACAGGTAAAGAAGTACAACTCCACGCCAGGTGTACGTTTCGGTCTATTTGTAAATTCAAACGTGTGCGCGTGCACACACACACCCACCCGCGAGCTCATGTGCAAAACAAGGTAGATAAACGATAGTACTCGAATACCAAAGGTAGAGTGAAATACAGTTAACCACTACGCCATATGCCGACGGGCATATGGCATAGTGGTTAAGAGCGTGGGCTACTAACCCCCCGTGACCTGAATAACAACGACAACAACAACAACATCGAAAAATAACTTAGGAATGAGAACCCAGGTTCGAAATTTTCCCAAGACACCTGATGAAGGCTGGAGGGTATATCAGCCGAAACGTTGTGTTAACAACAAACAAGATGAGGACAAATATCCGTCAAATGTAAATAATGTAGAGTGAAATAGTTTTGTATTGAAGCCAAAAAGACTTTACAAACTGTTACTCAGAGTTTCGCGTAATCAATCATCAGGCTGCTGTGAGTATTTGATACTAAAAAGTCCGCTAGTAAACGGGATCTGGGTATAATTGTAAACAACGATCTGCGTTGGACAAACCACATATCTAAGATTGTCAAGAAGGCTGGGGGTGTCCTAGCATCACTTAGTAAGACTCTTGTCAGCTGCTTTCCAGCCATCTATTTAAAACTGTATATGACAATGGTACGTCCACATTTAGAGTTTGCATCTCCAGTCTGGAAACCCTATCTTGCTCAGCATATAAATCTCTTGGAAACTGTTCGGAAACGTGCAACAAAACGAATACCCGCCGTCGGGTATCTACTCTGAATGTCTTGCTTCCATGGGCATGGATGGCATGGACACATAAAAGCTCAGACGTCTGGCAATTGACTTGGTAGACACCCACCATCTTTCCAACAACAATCTTGGGCACCTTTTTGAATTCCATGTCAGACACTCGTTGGACATGCTTACAAAATCAAAAAACAACACAGCACCCCTTGACTTTCGGAAACATTTTTTCACGCTCAGAACTGTTGAAGAATGGAATAAACTACTTTCATCAGTCGTTACCTGTCGAGACACTACATCCTTCAGAACTTCGATGCTTCCTGAAATCCGTCAACAGTACACCTGGTGGCTTTGTTTTTATCTTGGTTGTGGTGCACCTGAGCACTGTTATATAACAATTTCTTTAATATTATATATAATGATCCTTCGGTAGTGGTACATAGAGGTGTCGGTATGAGGAGACGACGTCATTCACTCTTTCTACAACCTAGCCTCTTTATGTTATACAGAGAGAGAGAGAGAGAGAGAGAGAGAGAGAGAAAGATGATTAGGACTAGTGTCAAGCTATTAGCAGTGAAATACAAAAAGACAGTGGTATGGATGATCAAGGATAATTTCCAGAAAACAAAGACAAACAGTGGAGATGCGGGGAGTCCCAACGACAGCGGTATTCGCTCTGTTCCCTATCGATTTACGACTGGAAACCCCAGAAAAGGGAAAACCAGAGGAAAAAAAAGCTAACATGTACGCACGCCGGCTCGTGTGTGTGTATGTTCTTTGTAAGTATTTATCTGTTCGTGGTCGCATGAGAACATGTGCCTTTGCGAGTAGACAGATGTGTATATATATATATGTATATGTATGTATGCGAGGCGTGTGTCTGCATATATGCTTTTGTGTGCGTATGTGTGTGCCAACAGCATGGATGAGGGTTGTGGTCTTGTGATCCAGTGTGTGTGAATGAGAAAGAGAGAGAGACTGTGCACGTGTGTGGCTGTGCACTCAAGGATCTGCATGTATATGCGTATGGTGTGGTGTGTAAGGTGCTTGCGAAACCGCGGCTAGCCGCATGCAAATTACGCGCGAGTGCCAACAACGTAGACGCACAACCACAAACAAGCGAAAAAGCGGACGACAAGGAAGAAAGGAAAATCATAAGAAAAAAAAACAACCTAAATAAAGCATTACCAGGGGGGAGGGTAAAAGAAAAGCGACACAAAGCTAAACAACTACAAAAAGCGAAGGAAAGAAAGTCACCAAGAGTGGCCAATCTCACCGCATAACACTTCCATACGTAACTTGGGGATAACTCGTATGTATTCATTGGTAGTGATGAAAATAGACGGGAATTGAGATAAGGAAAGTTAATTCATTCACCGCAAGCACACACCAATGTTGGGCGACTCTCTTTCTCTCTTTCACACGCACACTGGACTATTGGTTAATGAAAGCGAATGAATTTATTTTACGCCACCACTGTACTTTCACTTTAAGGCTATACATGTACGTGCAAGAGAATTGTTATACAATTTGCTAACACACTGGCCTTCAGTTTTCTGCCTGCATTGGATTTCAACAGTGTATTTCTGAGTATACGAACATGTAAGTATACACACACACACATACCACATGTACATTCATAAGCAGTATATTGCCCTTATAGCATAGTTTTGGCAACAGATTTCAGTTGAAATCCCGCGTTCAAACAGATATTGTAGAGAGTTTGACAGTCTTGTATGTTAATTGGCAAACTGTCAAATACGTCCCAACCAAAATCATCTATCAATGTATGTGTATATATGTGTATGTATGTATACACACACACACACATATACATATACACACACACGCACATACATACATTACATATAGGCTGTATTACTAAGAAGTTCGTTTTGCAACCACGTAGTTCCGGGTTCAATTGCAATGCGCAGAACCTTCAACTACGTCCCCGGATGAGTCTCCCTTGTAAGTGAATTTGTTGAATTTTAACTGCGTGGAAACCCTCGTGTGCGCTTATCTCTCACTAGGTGGCGATCGATGCTGGGTTGTTTCTGTCCCCGTAAATTAGCGGTCCAGCAATTGATCGATAGAATAAATACCAGTCTTGAAATAAGTACTCGGGTCCATTTAATCGACTAAAAACCCCGGTGGTCCAGCGTAGTTGCAGTCCTGTAACTGAATCAAATAATACGTGTGTGTGTGTGTGTGTGTGTGTGTGTATGTATGTACACATATACGCACACACACACACACCTTTCTCATTGGTAAGTGCTTTTTCTCCATATGCATAAATGTAAATCGTTTCCCAAATAAGTTGCACTTCGGATTGAAAGCTCCGATGACGCTATAAGGTGTTACTCAGGCACTCAACTATAAGTCCACCACATCTTATAGCAGAAACAACTCTAAGCTAATGAAGTTCATAAGATAATCGTTTATTCCTTTGTCATCTCATTCACATACATACATACAGACAGACAGACAAATGATATCTTAACTCTTTGAGTCTTGACCTCTTGAACCTTATTTTACCATATACCTGGCACTCCACCGGTGTAACAGTATAGAGAAAAATAAGCCACCCGCCGGTAAACAGGTGTTATGGGCTCAAAGGGTTCAGGCATGTAAAATAACATGAAAATCACCTAGGTAACCCCACAATGCTGCATGGTTAAGTTCGCTTGATCACCATGTGGTTTCGGGTTCACTCAGAGTTACAATACAAAACACTTGAGTAAATGCGTTCAACTATACTTTTGGATCGACCAATGCCTTGTGAATGAATCAAGCTGATAGACGACGGATATTGTGGGAAGCCCGTCGCACACGTGCGTGTGCACGCGCAGGCTTTTGTATACGTCTACTTTTTCGCCTTCATGCTTCAACCGATGTGCTTTACACCCCCGTAACCTAGCGGTTCGATGAATAAATAGTCTCTCGCTAAAATAAGCAAGAACCAAAACCAAGTCTTAAGAGAAGGAGAACTGGGTCGATACGATCGGTTAAAACTTTTCATGAAGGCGGCACTCCACCATGGCCACAGTCTTAACGACTGAAACAGGTACACACACATACACACACGTTATATATTACTCTAAATATCCGAACCAATAATCTTAAAATATAACAATCAGGACCTACTACTACTACTAAACACCTTCTTCATCCTCCCATTATTAATATATCCAATGTAGATGGCCATGTTTCTCTTGTTCTTCCTGTTCTCGTTTTAATCTTTTATATTCTTAATTTTCCGTCCATTTGCTAATGGAATATGTTCCGAAAGTCGGTTTACGATTTATTAAATGAAATAAGCTGGGTGGTCCAACCGAAAAATAAAACGAATAAATAAAAGTCAGTGTTTTATAAATATACATCTTAACCTGCTCCAGCGCCAATATTTCTTTCTCTCTCCCCCCACCCCCGAATACTTTCTCACCCTTTGCACATCACAACTACAGCCGCCTTTCTCCAAGTCCGTCCGCCTGACTGCATGGCCAACCCACACATCAGCCCCCACCTCTCTCTCTCTTTCTCTCTGTCCGTCCGTCTATGTCTGCCCATTAACCTAAAGATATCATTTTTGCTCATCGTTTTATTTTATTTTATTTTCAAACAGAACACTCTTCAAACATCCTTTAGCCTCTGTCCCCATACCTCATCCATTAAGTGAAGAACTATCATCCAATATAAGATGGATTACTGTTCATTAGTTAGACAGTTGAACCAGACACCACACACACACACACACTTCTTTCTAGCTGACTGGAATCATTCTCAACGATTATTTCTGAGATACAGAGGAAAGAGAGAAACCATTTTTCAAGGGATTATGATTTCTAGAAGTCATATATTTTCGTGGGGTTTAAAGGAGATCTAAATTAGTCATCTTTCTCCTCAAATAAAACCAACTTTTGACATTTTAAAGCCTTCTTCTAATTCTGTTCTTCCTTCCTGGTCCTTTTCAATCTTTCATCTTGATTTAATAAGAAAAAACAATTATTTCCTTTTTATTCTAAAAATTTATTCACATCTACACAATACAACAACCCATCCATAAGGCGTTTTGTGACCCAAAACATCGATGTCTACTAGTTTAAAGTGACACTACAAACAGGCGGAATTCTGGCTTAAGCACCCCACATAACATACTTCTTTTATGGAATTTTTAGAAAATGTTTGTGAATTTGTGTTCTTCACATGGAAATTCATACTATTACAAAAAACAAATTTAAAAACATTAAAAACCCCTCCACAAATCCTAAAATTTCCACTCTTTTTTTTCAAATTTCTTTTTTTAAAAATCAGAATTTAAAATATGGACAGTCTGAATATTTTGTTTAAATATCAGTAATGGAGCATCTTTCAGTGCATCAACATTCCATTAAATGTGTTTATGGAGAGAAAAATACTGAAAAACATCCAATACATGTCAGAGTGACAATGAAACAAAGAAGGCATCAGGTGGTCATGAGATGTGCTAAAACCAACTACTAAATCAGCCTTAAAAAGCACAGAAAAAAGTTTTCTTTTTCATATTTGTAAGAATTCCTGTGTGTAGAACAAAAATTTGCAAAAAAAATTTCTTAAAATTCCCCAAAATAAAAAATTTAAGAGGAGTTATATAGGGAACAAAAAACCAGAATTCTGCCTACAAACCAAGTTAGTTTACCAATGTCAACAATATAGGCGCAGGAGTGGCTGTGTGGTAAGTAGCTTTCTTACCAACCACATGGTTCCGGGTTCAATCCCACTGCGTGGCATCTTGGGCAAGTGTCTTCTACTATAGTCTCGGGCTGACCAAAGCCTTGTGAGTGGATTTGGTAGACAGAAACTGAAAGAAGCCCGTCGTATATATGTATATATATATATATGTGTGTGTGTGTATGTTTGTGTGTCTGTATTTGTCTCCCCAACATCGCTTGACAACCGATGCTGGTGCGTTTATGTCCCTGTAACTCAGCGGTTCGGCAAAAGAAACCGATAGAATAAGTACTAGGCTTACAAAGAATAAGTCCTGGGGTCGATTTGTTCGACTAAAAGCGGTGCTCCAGCATGGTCGCAGTCAAATGACTGAAACAAGTAAAAGAATAAAAGAAAGTATATATATATATATATATATATATAAAAAGGAAGTGGGGTTGAAGAAAGAATTGAGGAATGGAGTCCCTGGTGGATTTTATAAGCAAGAAAAAGTATTGAAATGACAAATCCCCACACACAACAACCAATTCTATGATCTTAGACTGAAACAATTAGCCAAGTGTCACCAGTTTCATCCTCTATTAATTTGATATCAGCATTAAACATATAAAATCAATTTTCTTTGCAAGAGTTGATCTAGGTTGGATGTGTCTTGAAGATTAGCTCCCCACCCCATCTTTTTTTTTTTTCTCTTTAGATTATTATCGACATCTTAGCCTTAATTTCTTTGGAAACCTTCCAAATTATACCCAACAGTCCAATAATTATTACATTTGTTCGTTTAAACGAAATGTTATGAGCAAGGATAGCAATTTTCAATTCGATACGTTTAAATATTTCAGTGTGAAATTTGAAAAATTAAAAACAGAAATAGAAACAACTATTTAGATTCAAGACCTTTCACATTTTTTCAACTCAATTTCCGATTTCATTTAAAAAATTTTCTTTTTCTTTTGCATTTTAAGTTGAAATCAATTTCTATAGCAATTGAAGTTTCTTTTTATTATTATTATTATTAATGTTTTAGTGATTCAAAATTGGCCTCTTTCATATATATATATATATATATATATATATATATATATATAGTTCAAAAAAACAATAACAAAAAAACAAAAAAACAACAAAGTGAGGACGTGATATGGATAGTATTATTGGACGCTCAGGAAAGGAAAGAGAGAGTGTATTATATATATATATATATATATACACATATATACACACATATATATATTATACCTCACATTTGTGTAAAATAGCATCCTTGGTTATAGGTTTGCAACAGACTAATCACTGGCTCACTTAATTGAGTTCAAATTTTAATTTGTTTTTAAAGTTTATTTTATTTTTCCCTCAAATTTCAATTTAAATAAAAAAAACATCAATCTTAGCAGTTGGATAGTTCATTTCCCTGGAGTCAACAACAGTAATAATATATGTATATTTATTATCGGTAGCGGATGAAGAACGGTTAAAGAAAACTCAACGATGGAATTTATAACAATAAAAGTGATGTATACGAATGAGCAAAACCTCCACCTTATTTGGGGCCAAACATGCAAACAACACACAATTCCTGGCAAATTATCATTCCAGCATTTCTGAAGTACAGACAGCCAGAAAGATGTATGGCATTCCTTTACACCAAACCTCTACCCCACCTCCAACACACTACACCTGTTTACGCATATGAATTGTACACTCAATAATACTCATTTGGTTATATAAGGAGGATGATGATGATGATGAAAGATGCAGCTGTCATATATGATGATACATGTTATTAATTCCAGCTACTGAAGCGTCCAGTCTCCGAGATTATGAATGAATATTAAACCTGAATTTGTCCAGTCTTGTCTGCATACAGTGAGAAAGACCATGTATATTTTTAGTTTTTGTATTTCTTTCAAAAGATGCCATCAGCACTAACTGCTATCACCAGCTGATTGACAGAGAATAATGTTGAAACCCCTAACCACTACCACCACAATGGCTGAGTACAGATGGTGATAATCACTTAGCCTGGTTCCTCAAGAGACATTTAGCACCTTTGATTTTTCCTTATGATCATCATAAAAACAAAACAAAAAAAAATGGATTTGGTAGACGGAAACTGAAAGGAGCCCGTCGTATATATATATATATATATATATATATATATATATATATATATATATATATATATATATATATATGTATGTGTGTTTGTGTATCTGTGTTTGTCCCCCCACCATCGCTTGACAACCGATGCTGGTGTGTTTACGTCCCCGTAACTTAGCGGTTCGGCAAAAAGAGGCCGCTAGAATAAGTACTAGGCTTACAAAGAATAAGTCCTGGGGTCGATTTTCTCGACAAAAGGCGGTGCTCCAGCATGGCTGCAGTCAAATGACTGAAACAAGTAAAAGAGTAAAAGGAACCATTTGCTTTAAAAAAGAATTGTCCAGAATTTAAACTGATATAGCAAGATCACAAACAACATAGTTTTTGTTTTTTAATATTTGATAATAAAAAGTTACGCATATTAGAGTACAGCCCACACATTTAAAGTAATGCTTCTCAAACATTCTGGATCCTGTTCCTTCACCCAATGCTGTCACTGTCAATTTTCTTCCTCTTCTGACTCTACTACTACAACGGGTTCTTCTTTCTCTGCACTCATTGACTTACACACATTCACCAATCTTCTTGTCTTCCAACTCAAATACATTGGAGAGGGAGTCACTTCTGGAGCAGGCATGAAAAGGTGCATGTGTCCTTCCTCGCTCCACCCTTCTATATGCCTTTTAATTAAAGTGTGGCACTCGAAATCTCTTATGTCACTATTTCAACTGTTTCACCACAGTGAAGCTGGCTGATTTTTGCAGCACTGTGGAGAAGTCTTAGGCACAAGAAAGTAGTGAAACCACACAACAAAATCTCTAAATTTGTGATCTAAATGAAATGGAGACTGAAAAGACAAGATGCTGAACCATTAACCAAAACCATCCCAAAATGAGAAGCATTATCATCTGTCATCTTGTAGACGAGGCACTTTTTTGTCTTTTCATGCCAGACTAACTAAAAGTATATATTTTAAAATGTACCAGAGAATCCTGCCAAGAATTTGTAAAAACCATACAACACAATATATATTATTAGACCATTTCGAAATAATCCACAATCAATAAAACACTGAGCAAAAGTAAAAACAATTTTTAACTTTTTTTTTACTTATATCCACCTTGAAAATTTTTATGGACAGTTTATTTCTGGCATGGAGAATCTTTTCACGAAGTGGGCCACATAAGACATGGCTCACTATCAGGCGGGCCATCATCATCATGTAACAACTGCTTTCTATGCTGGTATGGGTTGGATGGTTTGACTGAGGACTGGCAAGCCAGTGGGCTGCACCAGGCTCTAATCTGATCTGGCAAAGTTTCTACAGCTGGATGCCCTTCCTAATGCTAACCACTCCAAGAGTGTAGTGGGTGCTTTTCACGTGCCACCAGCACACCAATGAAAAATAATTCAAGGTGATTTTTCGTTAGGTGTGTCATTCAGAAAGTCCTGTGGGCTGCAGTTTGCCCATGACTAGTATATTTGCAAGAATTGTTGTCCTACAATTAATTGGATGTCCTTACTGTTAACCATTCAAGCATGAAGTAGTGCTAGATCAGAACAAAAATATTATTTGCTCAGGCCAGCTGAAGTAAAACTGAGTTACATGTTTTTTTCAGGGCACCCCACAAGATTTGAATTAATTACCACATTGTTAGTTGAACGCCTTAACCTTAACCTCAAAGTCAATGTTCCATCACATGACAGTTTCCTTCCTAGCCCATATGTCTGAACACTCATGCATATAAAAGATACCAATATTGTTTAGAACAACTGACCACTGAAGTGAATTGTTGTATAGTGGAACTGTACACCCCTTCCAGTAAAAAGTGGTAGTAGCCAGTCAATATGAATAGACTAGTAGCTGGTTGACAAGAGAAGATCAGAAGTTTGAGAGTACATGTAGACTGTGTGGACAGTTGTGTTTGTGCTGATATAGTAATTATACTGTGATACTGAGTGGACATTATAACGATCCAAATTGCTGAGTACAATAATACTGTACGACTGGGGGCCATACAATACCAGATAGAACATTTCTATCGACGATGTCGGAAATATAACAATATCTGCCAGAGTGACAACCGTTGTCAAAAAGACAGATACAACAGTGGCAAAAAACTGCTTCATAACATGAATATTAATTAATATATAACTAGTTCACTAATTAATTAGTTTACTAACTTGTTCTAATTTCAAATACAGGTACAACACAGACTTTCTGGACACTGAAAGTCCAGGAGCTCTAATAATCAGCACCAATTTACAAGTAACAACTTCAATTTCTCATAGCTGCCAGACTAGTTTACTGGTACCTTGCACAGCACAGCATTAAGAAACTTATATCATTTATACTAATGTGCAACTATCTGTATTTCAATCAATAATTCAAGTAAATCTAGTATTTCTTTTATTTTGAGTATGCTGACCAAGGTGACTGCCCTGGTTTGGAAGACAAAAATATCAGCATTCCAGGAAGACTTTGGAACCAAAGGTTCCAGAAAATTAATTCTTTAGCATTCGGATTTCTCTATCAAATGTAATGCTTATTTATTCATGTTGTTTTGAATTAACCATACATTATCTTGCAGCTTCGAGATTTCGATGATGCGATCATTTATTTTTAGAATGACAATGTAGGGTATGTGTAAGATGTTGGATTTAGTCAATTTTAACATAAAATAAGCCAGATGTGTCTGGTTTAAATACTAAAGGGTTTAATGTTGTACTTGTATTGAATATAAATGGCGTCAATAAAATAAGTATCAACAATGTAAGGACAACCATCCGTGTGGAGAATGTTTCACACACTGCTTCTGTACTACAATGTTCTTATAATTAAGACATTCAACTCTCAATAATCCGGTCTATAATGGTGTCACACAATGAACCAGCACACACTTCTAAGCAGTGACAATACTGTAAACTTGTTTCAATAGGCTTGCAATGTTGGATCAAATTCTTTCAAAGAGAAATTTGCCCAATACACAGGCAAGAATTTATCTTTCATCTACTTAGCATCACAGAAACTCAGCTAACTTCAGTTGCACAAATTATGAAACAACTAACTTCAACATGAGGAGGTTAATTAAACAATTCAATAAAACATGTTCCTCACATCTCTCTTCAAACAAACAAAACACACTCATGCAATCACATATACACACAAATATATGCACTCATACACACACACAATCAGACATATACATAAATACACACATACAATCAAGCACACATGCAATCAAATACACACACAAACACATACAAATGCAAATAGACATATACATAAACACACACATACTTGCAATCCCCCTCCACACACACATATGCAATCCCACATACACACAAGTACAGACAATCACACACACCTACACACACAGTTGACCTTATGACCAGTCAAAGAAGAAGTCCATATGGTTTTCATATGAAAGAGAAATAAGTAGAATCTGAATAAAATCTTTCTTGTTCAAATGTAAATCCATCTTTTTTCTTATACTAACAAAATGAAAATTGATAAATTAAATTACTATAGGAAAATCTGAAATACTCTGTCTGTCGATTAACAATTATGTAAAAAGAACATAAAAATAACGATAAACACATGATAAAGCAACTATTGATAATCATGAAGACATCTGCCAAAACATTGAAAGACTCATTTGAAATGTTACATGAAGTCTTTACCACATCAAATCAATAGTTTCCAATAAACATTTAATCAATCTAAAAAGATTAGAAATCCATTCAAGTTCTACACAAGCCATGATTTCTGGATCTTGTCTAACATATGTGTGTGTGTGTATGTGTGTGTGCGAAGAGCAGCCTGTTAATACAAATTATTATTATTGTAATAGAGTTTGATATCAGTGGGTGTGATTAAAACACAAAGATTTAATGTCTCCCCTTCAGCAAAATGAAAACTAAATGCAGATGTTCTCAAAAGTCCCAATAGAATGCTTCTTTATTAGAGGTGGCAGTTTAATCCGGTTTTGTTGTATCAAGTGGACATTACGTTGCTGTTGTCATCATCGTCATCATTTAATATCCATGTTCCATGCTAGCATGAGTTGGAGGTTTGACAAGGATTAAATGAGTCAAAGACTGTGCTGTATTTGATTGTCAGCTGGATGCCCTTCCAAATGCTAACAACATTACAGTGTGTACTGGGTGCATTTGTTTTGCACTTTTAAGGTCCCCATGTAGCTCACAAGTCAACAAATCCAGGGAGGGAGGATGCTGTCTCCATATGCTAGATCATCATCATCATCGTTTAACGTCCGCTTTCCATGCTAGCATGGGTTGGATGGTTTGACTGAGGACTGGGGAAACCAGATGGCTACACCAGGCTCCAATCTGATTTGGCAGAGTTTCTACAGCTGGATGCCCTTCCTAACGCCAACCACTCAAAGAGTGTAGTGGGTGCTTTTACGTGCCACCCGCACAAAGGCCAGTCAGGCAGTACTGGCAACGGCCACGCTCAAAATGGTGTATTTTATGTGCCACCCGCACAAAAGCCAGTCCAGGGGCACTAGCAACGATCTTGCTCGAAAATCCTTACACATGTCACAGGCAGAAGTGCCAGAAAGGTGACGCTGGGAACAGGTGCCATCCCAATTTCGCTTTCATTTGCCCCAATAAGTCTTCGCAAGCTGAGTTTCGTGTCCAATGAAGGAGACGACGTTGGCATGGGTGCCAGTTGTCTAATTTAGTTCGATTTCGATTTCACTTGCCTCAACAAGTCTTCGCAAGCGAAGTTTAGTGTTCAATGAAGGAAAGGTACGCATAAGTGGGCTGGCTACACCCCTGGCAAAAGCCTTGGATGGGGGTGAATATACAAAGGAAGAAGTTGGAGTAGAGCAGGTTCTTGTTATAACAAGCCGCATGGCTACTTACATTCAGGAGAGAGAGAGAGAGAGCAAGAATGAATTAGAAATATCTCCAAGAGGATGGAAAGTGGTGATGAGGTGTCCAGGTAGCACCTCAAGAAGCAGAAGCAGGAAGGACGAATGGGGGTTTGCAAGAGTATGTAGGGAGGAAGAGATAACAGAAGTGGAAGAGGGTGGTAGGCAACATCCATAAGGATATGAGGAGAGGGAGTGTACGAATTGAGGAGGCTACAAGGATACTAGCAGTATGGTAGTAACATTACTGTTGACAGGGGGAGGAGGGAGAGTGAGAGAGAAAGTTATGATGCGTTTGGGTAGGTCTGCAGGAGCAGAGCAGAGAGATAAGACAGGTGTAATGCATGAGAAGAGATAATTTGGTGGTCCAAGGAAGGGGAAGGCCAGTGTAACATGTGGTTATGGAGAAAAATATTAATGGATAAGGAATCACTAACAGGTGAGATGGTTCTACATAGCAAGAGAGGAAAGTGATAGAGGCAGGAGAGCTGCATTGAATGACATGGTGTGTGTGTGTGTATGTGGGGGGGTGGAACGAGGGGAGAATTTGATTGATGTGGGTGCTCCTAAACACACACACACACACATATATATCATCATCATCATTTAACGTCTGTTTTCCATGCTAGCATGGATTGGACAGTTTGACAGGAGCCAACCAGCTGAAGGACTGTTCAGGATCACTGTCTGTTTTGATATGGTTTCTATAGCTGGATACCTTTCCTACACATACACGCACACAACTCACATACAAATGTATACACAAAAATAGATAACACATACACATATATATGTATACACACATGCTCATATGCATATATATATATATATATATATATATATATATATATATACAATATATCCCCATGCAGTACTTCTAGAAGTCAAGTTTCATCCTGCTGGGTGGGCTTTCATAAAAACCTCATATTACCAGATATCCTGGTCCTTTGTCATTTCCTCTAGGAGAATAAAAAAAAAAAATAATAATAAATAATAAGGCAGAATACTAAACTGAAAGCATATTTTAATATAGATGTGCATAAGGAGGATTAAAAAGGATTTCTAGCCGGCTTTCGTTGCATGGCAAATTTTCAAGAAGAGGGGAAATGAAAATGTTTTTTTACTAAAATATAAAAAATATATTAAAAAAATCTATATACCAATACATTATATTGTCTTTGAGTTTTTAAAGTTCAATGGTAATCCATGTAGATAATTGTTAGATAGATTAGGATGCATGGAATTAAGAATCCTGTTGTGTTTAAAAAAGGCTGAGAGTTTATGTGTTAAACAGGAAGTGTGGTGTCAAAACAGGAAGTGTGTGTAAGGGAAGACAATTCTGTGGGTTTTATACTCTTTAGTTTGAGTTCTGGACTCTTTGACAACAGGAAGTTTATGTCCTTCTCTCACCTACCCATTGAAATACATATAAATTTACTTCTTGTTTCTCTAAGAACATACATAAACTTCCTGTTGACAAAGAGTCCAGAACTCAAACTAAAGAGAATAAAACCTACAGAATTGTCTTCCCTTACACACACTTCCTGTTTGGAATATTGTGACTTTTGATTCAACATTGCTTTGCTGCTACGTCTGTGTGAGTTCTTCTCTGTGTGTTTATTATTGTATATTTTTGAACTGTAAATTCAGTAACTGGCTGTTTAACAGTTGTTTTCGCCCTACGGGGCTGAAAATTACCAACGCAATTTTTTGTCTTTGCGACAAGATTTTTTGTCTTTGTGACAAGAATGGCATCAGCTGAGAGCAACATTCCCATTCAGGGAGAAGGTATTCCAAAAGAAAAGCAAAGTTTTTCTCAGGCTGTTGGTGGAAGCACCATAGAATTAAAAGTCATAAAGGAAAGTTTGTACGCTTTCAGAAAGTTCATCCAAAAAGTGGATGGTGAAACTAAATTGATTCCACCACCCGAGACTATCAATGCCCTGAAGGAAAAAATTGTAGTATACAAAGTCTACAACATAAGGGAAAAAAAAATTGCTGAAGTCCGTAATGAACTAGTTGAAATGTGTCTAGCACCAATATGGTCAAAGGTCCGCCACGTCAACCGCGGAGTACGAAGTGCAACGGTTGAGGTGCACTTCGACTCGGCTGAAGTGGCGAGAGAGGTATCAACGGAAACGTTGAAAAATGATACAACTATGTTGCTGCCCACTTACATGGGAAAAAGAACAGCACGGGTAACTATAGAGGACATACCGTTCAGATACGACGTAATGTGGGCGGCAGCAGCGGTAATATACGATGTTGAAGAAAATATAAATATTCTGAGTATGAAGAGGAAGGATGTGACCAGCTGGAGAGGCGAGACCCTAGAAATTGTGGTCCAAGCTGAAAACAACATGTTCGAAAATTTGCCCGATAGGGTGTTTGTGGGGGAGGGGCACACCATCCACGTGTCGGTGGAGGGACGTCGACCCAGATGTTTCAAGTGTGGGCAGAAGGGTCACGTCCGCTCGGCCTGTATTAAAAAAAAGCCAAACACCGTTAAAGCGGGTGACGCCCCTCCTCCGAAAGCGGACGAGGAAGGAAAGGATACAGCAGTCACCGTTGAAGGGGAGAGTGGAAACACCGAGGAAAAAAAAAACAACAACAAGAACAAGAGAGTGAGAAAATGGTCGCCGTAGTAGAGAACAAAACGGCAAAGATGGAGTTCTCAACTGTGACCAACAAAAGGAAAACACAGCACACGCCAGAGTCCCCTCCCCAAATAAAAAAAAAATCTGCAACATTCACAACCATACAGACAGAGGGAAAAAAAAAAACTTCCCACCCCTACCCCGCTGGTACAACGCTGATAGGACAGAAGTTCAAGACCCCCCCTCAACCTGCATTGAAGATTTAAAAAAAAATGAAAGAATAGTGGCTATAAACATGAAAAACGAAAAAGTAGTAAAATACATTAAAGCCCACCCAAGGGTAAGATTCTTCAAGAGCGGCACAGAGGACGCTCAATACCGTTATGCAAGGGTCTCAGAAGGAGACTACACAGAAAGTCTGTTCCAGGAGCATGTAACAAACAAAACATTAATAGACGTCTCCAACGACGTAAAAGAGGGCAGATTAATTGTCAGCCCGGCAGCCACCCCAACCCAGATCGTACATAGATAGAATATTTGTTAAGGAAAGAGATAAGAATAGTTTTAGCTGTCCACATTTTTGCATTGTGCCTTACTCGGATCACAAACTTGTGACGTGTGAGGTACATATGGATAAGTGTCATAGACAGGGACCCGGGTATTGGAAAATGAACAAGTCTATTTTGGCTTGTGAAGCTTTCCATACCCGGATTAAGGAGTTAGTGCAGAGGGCTCTATGTGGTACCATCATTAATAATAGATGGTGGCATACGACTTGAGTCCATTAGATTTAGCAATCAGCTAAGTTTAGATAGGACTAGAATAGAGGGTGACATAGTCAAGAGTCTAGATGAGGCAATGGAATCTGGCACCGCATCCAGAGTGACGGCGGCGAGAACGGTCTTGTACTGTCACCTCAATGCCAAACATGAAGGGTGCCGAGTCAGAGCTAAGTTACGCGCTGGGAAACGAGAAGGTATCAACGTAGCCAGATGGGCTCGCCATGTGGAGAGTCAGAAGGGCAAGCAGTCCTGCATTAAGTCTTTAACTGATGGGCAGGGATGCAGGATCTATGGACAGGAAGAGATGCAAAAGGCCCTTCACCAGTATTTTGCTCGGGTGTTCGGGGAGAGCGGTCCGCTTGAGTACGGGGAGCCCTTAAGGGACTTCCTAGCTGGCAGGCCTCGACTCTCGGCACGTGAGGCTGAATGCTGTGAAGAGGGGTTCTGGCCGAGTGCGCTGGGGAAAAGTCTCCGGGACTGGATGGTCTGCCCTACGAGTTTTACCGTTTAATGCCGGACTTGTTTGGGGAGATCCTGGCAGGCATCTATGCAAACTGGCAGCAGAATGGGAGAATTCCCAGTTCTGTAAGCCGGGGAGTTGTGACGCTGATCCAGAAGGACCCAAGCAAGGGGGATAGCATTAGTAACTATAGGCCCATAACTCTACTTAACGTAGAGTTAAAGATTTTGGCCAAGGTGTTAGCTAAAAGGTTGACGGCTGTCGTGGAGAAGCTTGTTGGGAAGGCACAAACCTGTGCAACCCCAGGCAGGTCGATCCAGGACAATCTTCACCTTCTCCGCTACACCTAAGACAGGGTTGGGAAATTAGTCGGCAAAGGAGGGGCAGTGGTCCACTTAGACCAAAGTAAAGCATTCGATAGGGTAGACCATCGGTACCTGGAGGCCGTCCTCGAAGCGGCTGGGATAGGCCCGGGCTTTCGCGGGTGGATCTCCGCTATGTACAGCGGCATTAAGTCCACCATCCAGATAAACGGTTACCTAACGGAGCCGTTTTCGATCAAGCGGTCTGTTCGTCAAGGGTCTCCCTTGTCTCCGGTCCTGTATGTTTTGGCCCTGGAGCCATTGCTGCGGAGGCTGGAGAAGTTAGGTGGCAACTCTAATGAGATTGGATGCGGTAAGTTTACTTCTGCGTATGCTGATGACGTCACTCTCATTGTGTCTAAGGAAACACAACTACCTCGTGTAGAAGATACTCTCCGAAGATACGAAGCAGTGGCAGGAGCAAAAGTTAATAAGGACAAGTCCATCGGTCTGCGCCTCGGCACCTGGAGGAACAGGCCGTTATCGTCCAGTGTCATTGGAGTTTGGTTTGGTTCAGACTCACAGACGGAGAAGAATTGGAGCGAGGTAGTAAACAAGGTGGAGGCCATCTCTGGTGCCACCTGGAGGGTGATAAGATGTGGAGTCCGTTGGCGGAGGAGTTCTTGCCGCGACCGGCCTCGCTGGAAAGATTTAAACCCGGTCTCATTAAAAGGCTAATCTGACTTTATGGCAGAAGGAGTGCCTTCAGGCACTCTGGTCTATCCACAAGACGGGCAAGGCTGGCTGCGGGAATACCACCTTGGTATTCTACAGAGGGCTAGTGGAGGGGGAAAACGATGACGTCTTAGGAGGGGCTCTGGGGTTCGACGAGAACCAACTCGCCAACCAGTTTCGTAAGACCTTCAAGCGAGAGTACTTGGATAATTTCCAAAAATCTCTGACTTGGCAGTGTTACAGGAATGCTCTACCTGTTCGCGAAAAGTTATCCAGGCACAGTTTAGCAGTGCCACCGACATGTCCAAGATGCGAGCAGGACAGTGAAACTGTCCAACACGCTCTTGTGCATTGTCGGCAGCTCTCCGGCTTGATGATTTACGTAGAACACGTGTTGTCGCATCTGGGACGAGTACAGCTGTCGGCTGAGTCTATGATAAAGATGATACCGCCAACTGGACTATCAAAGGAAGGTGAGGCTTGTTTTTTCTGTACGGTAGCAGTATTGAAAGAGTGTATATGGAGGACAAGAATGGAAGGTATCGTGACAGGGTCCTACATATCCAGCCCTGGATTGCTGTCCTACTTCAGATATCATCTGAAGAGGAAGATAGGGCTGGAAAAGAGAACCCTGTCAGCGAAAGTATATGAACGGAGATGGAAGGAAGTAGTGAAAAAGGTGGGTGTAAGTCACCCAAACTAATCATTGAGAAAATAAAAGGCAAACTGCTGGGCCTTACAGACTGCCGGGTTGAAAAACCCAATCTCCCTTTTTAATAGATATACATGTGTGGGTATGTATGTGTGGGTATGTATGTGTGTGTGTATGTATGTATGTATATATGTGTATATATGTATATATTTATATAGATATATATATGTGTGTGGGTACGTATGCATATGTATGTCTGAATATTCAAAAGGAAATAAAAGTAAGTCATCGTTATAAGAATTTTAAATTGTAAATTTTATATAAAGACATCGTAAAGATTTTAAAAAACCCATAAGAACTCATACATTTTGTCTATCTGTTTGTATTGTTTTTGTATCAATCTGTGTATATAGATCCACAGTGATCATAATAAAAATTTTACACACTTCCTGTTTAACACAAACTCTCAGCCTTTTTTAAACACAACAGGATTCTTAATTCCATGCATCCTAATCTATCTAACAATTATCTACATGGATTACCATTGAACTTTAAAAACTCAAAGGCAATATAATGTATTGGTATATTTATTTTTTAATATATTTTTTATATTTTTGTAAAAAAACATTATTTTCATTTCCCCTCTTGAAAATTTGCCATGCAAAGAAAGCTGGTTAGAAATCCTTTTTAATCCTCCTTATGCACATCTATATTAAAATATGCTTTCAGTTTAGCATTCTGCCTTATTATTATTATTTTTTATTTTCCTATTATTTCTCCATGTGCGGTTAACACAACTCCACCATTTACTGACTTTATATATATATATATATATATAATGTTTGTATATTGCATCTATCATACATGTGTGGTTAAGAAGTTTGCTAGATAAGTGTTTTCAACTAAAGCTCAGACAGATCACGGCTTTGGGAGTGGAATTGATAGATGGAAACTGAAGGATGATTCTTGTGTGTGTCTTTATATTGCCAAATCTTGACATTGCACAATAGTTGTGAATGAGTGTCTCTGTCATGCACACTCTCCTTCCTATTCCAATCTTCATCAAAGCGTGTCTAGCCATAGGGAAAATTATCTTGCTTGAAAACAGATGCAGGTTGGTGACAGGAGGGGCATATGGCTGTATAAATCTTCATCAGTGAATTCCCTCTGACCCATGCAAGCATGGAAAAGTGAATATTACAGTGATCATGAGACATACATGCATACACACACATACCTTATCTATCTATATATAAATATACCCATACATATATATACACCTGGACATAAACATATATGCAAACACAGACATATATGCAAACACACACACATACATACATCTATTTGTAACTCCCAGGACTTATATTGAACACAATGTCCAGTTCTTTCTGCCAGATTGTTGGCTTTCAGTACATGTTTTCTGCAGTCACACACAAACAGTTTAAGCACATCATTAGCAGCATCAGTCTCACTGACCTCTGAAAACCTGAAAAGTATATCAGTTATAAAGATACAGGACAAAAACAAGTACTGCACATAAATTCAGCAGAGACATACTCCAATGAAGAAGCCTTTACCTGGTCACATGCCCTGTGCAATAAATAACAACACTAGCCACTGCCACCACTACAACCATCATTTAATGTCCACCTTTCTATATTGGCATGGGTCAGACAGGATTTATTGAAGAAAATTTTCTATGGCTGGATGCCCTTCCTGTTGCCAACCCTCACCTGCTCCCAAGCAAGGTAGTATTTCCTCATGGACAGACATGTTCTCGCAGAATATTGGAAATGAATGACACTGCTTGTATGACAGTGACACTCATTTACAACAATCACGTGATGTTGAGACAAGGAAACACAAACACACACACATCAAGCTTCTTTCAACTTCCCTCTTCCATCTTCCAAAATCCACTCATAAAGCTTTGGTCGGCCTGAGGCTACAGTAGAAGCTATACTATTCAAGGATGAATTGAATCAAGGTGTTTTAATAATAAGGACATCAAATTAGGGTTGAGAATTGCACATCCGTCTATCAACAGCATATATGTCGGAGATGAGGGTGTCAAAAAATATATTCATAATGAGCCAAATCTTCAATATTAAATTTTGGATTTAAATTTTTACTCACCTGAAGAAAATGTTTTTTGTTTTTATTTTCATAATGTAAATGATTTGTTCATCAATAAAAATGCATCTGAAACGGCTGGAATGAAGTTCAACCCATTGATATTCTTCCTTTTATATATATATATATATATACACACACACACACATATATATACATAGATATATATATACACACACACATATATATATATATATATATATATATATATATATATATATATATATATACATACATACATATATATATAGACACGTGACTGAGAATGAGTGCTAAACACTGCATTGTTGGATAAAATTTCTTTATTTGTGTATTAAAGCTACCATTGGGTTCAAGAAAAAATATCTTAACAATTTTTCAAGCTGATCACATGGAGGAATGGTGTTCTGCCACATGATCTATCTATCTATCTAATAGCTTTGTTTACATTTCCAACTGCAACTGATTCACCTATATTGTTATTGTTCTTACAAAAGGAATGAGTATTATAATGCTTCTTTCCAGACACCCTGAAACCCAACAATATTAACCTTCCATAAATGGATGGTTCTGATTTAAAATAGTTGAGAATTCAACTGTCTTCTCTATAATAAGCTCAATGCAGCTCAATGAAACAACAAATCTAACTTTCTATCTAAAATAGAAAAAAAAACTAGCAGCAATGTTTTAGTGTCCAACCTTCATTTTTACTAGTCATTCAACTTTATGTGTAGCCTTTTTATAAAGAACAGTGATTGTTTCTCTTTCAAAGCATGTGGTTCACAAAAAAGCTCAAGCATAAGACTGTACACATACACAGACCCAAAGATACACGCACACACAGGTATACTCACATATGCATACTCTGTGTTTGCATGTATGCGTGAAACTAATCAGAAAGAAAAACAATAAACGCAATATACACACATATCTACATACAGACACATTTAGAAATTTCAACTATATTTTCAGCTATCAATTTTATTTACTTACAAAAAAAAAAAGAAAAAAAAGAAATTCAGTTGACAAGAGAGATAACACCAAACACCCCACACTACCACCTGCCTTCCATACCCAGCTATGCTACCCATAAGTCTCCCTCACCGTCACCCACCATAAACGGTTATTATCTCAAGCCAATAACTGGCAGTGTTTTCAGTTACTTCCACAAACACCAGATTTCATCTTCACCACATTTCCATTCTGTTGCCCTTTTAGAATACGTTTCTTTTTTTAAATTTTTTTTTTTTATCATATTCTTTCATAATTTTATACACATACAACACACTATTAAAGTTGTATTCTGAAAGGTAGGGTGTTATCAGGGCCATAAATCACCAACACTCACATATTACTGGGAGGGAGTGAGGGAAGAGATGTAGATTCACTCTCTATCTTATCACCATTTCCTGGCCGCTAATGGTCTTAAACTGAAAATAATAAAGAATTAAAAAATTTATCTATCAACAGCCTTCACCTCTTCACACTGGTCTACTCTAAACCTATGGATTCTCACTCATATCCGACCCCACCATCCTGCCCCCTACCCCGTTGCTTATGCAGCAAAGATCCTGACGTTTCTAAGAAGGAAACACACTTTCTTCTTCATTTAGTTAGCTCCAAACACATCAGTGATTTTGTCCTCTGTCAAATTCAATCGTGCCACACACACCCAATCTGCACACACCTCGCCTGCCCCAGACACACACCTCACCTACCACTAATACTTTGTCCCTTCAATATACCCACTCTCACATCTAATCGTTAGTTCCTTTATTTCCAGGTACACTTACCCAAGTGCTTCCACATATTTCTAATATCATTGCCTTGCTTCATGTCCCTTCATCTCTCAAATAGCTATTCTACAAATCCAAAGTTCTTGTCAACATGATCAGCAACATTTATTGCACCTCCTTTAACCCTATAATATTTAAACCAGCCACATCTGGCCAAAATACTCTACCCATTTTATGTTCAAACTGGTCATATCCAGCCTTTCACACCTACCACACCAGATCATTCTAAAAATAAACAATCACATCATCAAAATCTCAAAGCTATGAGATAATGCATAATTAACTCAAAAAATAATGTGAATAAATAAGCATTACATTTGACAGGGTAATCTGAATGCTAAAGGGTTAATATATACTGCATAACTTCCAAACATAGTGATGCATTATAGTTAGGTGAAATGCGTCACCATTTGGGAGACACATTCTATAAGTACTTGCTGGGTATTTATAACAGCACTTGAGGAATCTTCAAACCCATACATCAACACTTTAACTCAACTGAATACCAAAGATAAAGAGCAATGTCTTATCACTGATGACAAAATCCAGCATCATCTCAACAGCACCAATACTGCCTTTGGCTGTCTCCAAATGAGCATTCCAGAACAAAGACATCTGAACTGACACAAAAAAGATGGTGTACAAGGAAATGGTCATCTTTGCACTTCTATATGCATCTAAGAGCTGGACTATGTATAGTAATGCCCTTATATAAACAAATATATTTTAGGGAATAAATGATGGATTTTTCCCTTATGAGGTTTTTTCACACTAGCTACTTGATAAATTCTAATAAAGACTTTATCGTATTATTGAATTATATATATATATGTGTGTGTGTTTGTGTGTGTATAGCCTTATCATTTAACATCCATTGTTCCATGTTTGAATGAATCAGATGGAATTTGAGGCGGATTTTCTACAGCTGGATGCCTTTCCTGTCGCCGACCCTCATCAGTTTCCAAGTAAGGAAATGTTCCTCGTCACCATGGGAGATTGAAAATAAAGGACACAGAATGCATGATGGTGAGATTCATTTACAACAATCATACAAAGTCATGGCAAGGAGACAATAACACACGCACACAAATACACACACAGGACAGGCATCTTTCAGATCCCATCTAGAAAATCCACTCATAAGGCTTTGATAGAAGATACTTGCTCAGGGAGACATGGAGGGGGACTGAACCAGAGAGTCTCTGGTTGGGAAGCAAATATCTTACCAGCTACACCTGTGTGCATATAATATATGTATGTGTGTATATATTATATGTATCTTGTGCCCGTGACATGTGTAAGGATTTTCGAGCGAGGTCGTTGCCAGTGCCCCTGGACTGGCTCTTGTGCGGGTGGCACATAAAATACACCATTTTGAGCGCGGCCGTTGCCAGTACCGTGCGGGTGACACGTAAAAGCACCCACTACACTCTCTACGTGGTTGGCGTTAGGAAGGGCATCCAGCTGTAGAAACTCTGCCAAATCAGATTGGAGCCTGGTGTAGCCATCTGGTTTCACCAGTCCTCAGTCAAATCGTCCAACCCATGCTAGCATGGAAAGCAGACGTTAAACGATGATGATGGTGATAGATATATGTATGAATGTACAAATATATATGTGTGTGTGCGTGTGTGTATATATATATATATATATATATATATATATATATATATATATATATATATATAGGTACAAAATTCTCTCATCTTACATTTATAACCTAATCACTAATACTTCACAGTACCACTTTGAAGTAGAATATTGTAGCTAGGTCACAGATGTACGATGAAAGACGAAAGACTGGTATTTAATAATATATATTACTATCACAAAATAATAAATTAGAAGTTAATAGAAATTAGAGTATGTTTTTAATGGCAACAGTGATTTTAACACAAATATGTGCAAGTGTGTGCATGCATTCAAGTACTCTACTTTCAATATTGAATCACCCCGTCTGTAAATGTTGACATACTTAAATTTGTATTAGAATAATAACCTTAATTTAACACACACACACACACACACACACACACACACACACACACACTAACATACATAAATTTCATGTGTAATATATGGATTTAGAGAATCCTGTGACAATCACAAACCAGCTCCTCTAGTGGACTTAGACAGATAACACATAATAACCTAATACAGAGGAGTGTATGCAGCTGAAATCCAGCAGAGCTAATCAAAGAAATTATTTCGTGAGGAGTATATAGAACATAAAGAAAGTCAGGAGGTGTGTGAGATAAATACATTTATTTCACCAGTTGATATCCACAGGATAACAGCTGTTTCGCAGCATTTATACATATGTGTATATGTAATTGACCAGTCAGTCTAAGGAATTCTCGGTTTGGTGTTTGGGGTGATTGCAGCCCCTATCAGAGCATATGTTATGTGCTTTGCAGCAGCATTGGAGCATTTTAGCTCCTATTTCTAGCAATGTAGGTGTTATTAACATCCTTATTCAAATTTAGCTGATGAGTATATATGTAAATATATATATAATCATGTGATCATGTGACCAACCAGACTATCAGATGCTACACATCACTAGTCACAATACAATTTGCATTGTTTTAACCTGCAAATGATTCCACCAGGTGAGCAAACCAACTTTCCCCACTGATTGAAAAGGGGGCTGGAGCAACATGAAATGAAGTGTTTTGCTCAAGAACACAACATGCCATCTAACCAGGGAGTTGAACACACGATCTAGTGATCGTGAGTGCAACAGCCAAACCATACCAAATCAGATTGGAGCCTGATACAGTTTCCCGGTTTGCCAATCCTCAGTCAAACCGTCCAACCCATGTCAGCATAGAAAGTGGATGTTAAACGACAATGATAACGATGATGATTATATACATGTATCTATATATGCAAGAGGAAATGTGATATATCTATGCTGTGTGAAGGTTGCAAGTTGCATGCAGTAATATTATCAGTTCTCCAGTTAATAAATCAATCTTCAAGCACCACACCATTAAGGACATGAAATGACATTGAAAAGCAGATTAAAATTAGTGACAGAAAGAGCATCTAGCTGTAAAACAGTATCTTAAGAATGCAGTTGTTTAACCCATGCAAGCAGGGAAAAATAGAGATGTAAAAACAAATGAAAATAGCAGGTGAAAAAATATCATTGGCTTTAATTTAGGACAAGAAAAGGATGGGAGATAACCCCGTAATTTAAATAAAATAAAAACAGAATGCAGTGGAGAATGAGGTTGGTCTTTGGCAACATAGTAACAACTCTAGGCATGTTTCAACATATAAACCTCTTCAGCAAAGCTTAGTCTAAACAATACTGCCAGAATTTAGATGATTTTATCAATCATAACCTTATTTCGGGTTGATACTTTTCTTACTGATCTCTAATTATCAAACTACTAAGTTATAACACAAAGAGATAAAAATGACATCAGCCTGGTATAAACACAGACAAACATATAATAAGTACAATGTGCTTTTTGTGCAATTCCTAACCACTGAAATTCCACAAGTAAGACATAATTAATATATATATACACACACATATACAGGCAAAAGTATGTATATATGAATGAATGTAAATTTGTGTGTGTGTGTGTAAGTGTGTGTATACATACACACACACACGTCTAAATGTATAAAGAAACTGTGAGGAAGAGCATGTGCAGACACACAGACAGACATACCTTCTAATAAAGAGAAACAGCAAGTGTTGTTATGGATTTAGATTTCATGTTTTGTTTTGTTGTGGATTTTCTTAGTTTTATTTACATTCATCTTATTTGTTGTTGTTGTTGTTGTTATTGTAATTGATTTCTATTTGAGGTACAGATAGAGAAAATTATAGTGCTGACTTAACACACGTTTATAAGTAAATTATATGATACTGCTTGGAATCTCTAAGCTTTAGTTCATACTATACACACATATATGCATGCATACACGCATATATGGTGTTGCATTTGTTTCTATGAAGGATAGGAACAGGTGTGTGTAGAGGGTGTAGAAATCAAAGACATTACCTACTAATCACATACAACGGACACTTTAGTATTCAGCACTAATAAGGTGTTGCACAAATAGTGCACACACACAAAACATACAGAGAGAAAGAGAAAAAGTGAGGTGGAGAGAGAAAGCAGGATTAAGAATATATATATATATAGAGAGAGAGGCAGACAAACAGACAAATAAATATATAAATGGATAGATAGATAAACAGAAAGAAAGATAAACATATGGAGGAAAAGTTTTGTGTGTATGTGTAGAGAGAGTGGAGACAGGTGTGTGTGTGCTTGTGTGTGCTTGTGTGTGCATGTAAAATCCATTTTGATCAACAGCCAGGGCAGGGGAAAAAAATATGTCTTACCTAATCCATTATTCAAGGATCTACTTTTTTTTGTTTTTTCTTTGCTTTTTTTTCTTTGATTTGATGAAAATAACATGCTCCGATTACTTTTGGTAGTTCATGCGCTAACTGCTGTTGAAATTATAGACATACTAATTACCACTAACATAACGCAAGTCTGGATGTGCTAATTAAGAATATTAAGTTAAAAGTTCTTATAGGCATGGCTGTGTGATAAGAAGCTCTCTTCCCAGCCACATGGTTCTGGGTTCAGTTCCACTGTGTGGTACCTTACGCAAGTCAAGTGTATTCTACTATAGTATTGGACCAACCAAAGACTTATGAGTAGATTGGGTAGGCAGAAACTGAAAGAAGCCCATCATATGTGTTTGTGTGTGTCTTTTGTCCCCACCATTGTTTGACAACTGACAGAATAAGTACCAGGCTGCTTATGTGCAGTAAATTTAGTAATGCACACAACAGACTCCATACACTTTCACCACATCACATGCATGTATTGAGTACTCCTTTTGTATGGATCAATCAGAGAAAAAAAGAGTAGCCCTTAACCCTTTTGTTACCATATTTTTACCATATTTCTGTTGAACTATGCTGCCTTTGTTTTAATTAATTCTCAAAATAATAAAGTATTTAGTAAAATAATTTTATCGTTGTCAATCTGGTATTTACTCTTTTACTTGTTTCAGTCATTTGACTGCGGCCATGCCGGAGCACTGCCTTTGTCGGAAGATAAATTAAAATGAAATTTTGATGGAAGGTTTTGACTTAGAACACTTTAAAAAAGGAAGTTTGTACCATAGAACTAGGGTCAGTCTCAGGCAGGTTGGTATCAAAACAGTTAAGGCTTTTTTTCTGGATCTTTATGTCTGAAGGAAAGAAAGGAGAAATTTATCCTCAGATAGGGTAAATTTCTGATTGCTTGCCAACAGAGTGCATTTTACTAAAAGGCAGTTGAGGGTCAGATGGTAGAGGCAACAAATGTCTAAAAAAAAATTATTTTAAACTTGTGGTATGGTGGAACACATACAGAAGCACTAAATGCAGGAGGGGGGGAAGAAAAAAAAATCTTTGAAACAAATTTAAAATAAAATAAAAAAAATTATTTATTTTTAAATATAATAATAGGAGCAAATTGAAGTTGGATGCTGAAATATTGATGAAAGAAAACAAACAAAAAAAAATCAAGAAAATATCTGCTGTTAAAATGTTTTTGAAACCAATATAGTATACATGCTGTATAGATATTTAGCTATATGATTTTAAATATTGATTAAAATGGAGAATTATCAAAGAAGGAAGCTTTCAGCAAAGCAAATTTTTATTGGAATTTTCCTTTAAAATGTTCCAAATCTTCAGAAAATTTTGATTCAATCATTCAACAATGAACATTGAAAATATTTCTAGAATGCTCTAGAAGAATGAAAGAGTATAAGTATATATATATATATATATATATATATATATATATATATATATACATATACATACATATATATATATATATATATATATATATATATATATATATATATATATATATACATACACACACACATATGCATATCAAAACTGATAAATTAGCTGTGTTAAATTGCGGTAACATCTTTTACAGCCATTGCATATATGCTTAAGATGTTGCTGTATGGCAAAACAAATTCATCTTAGAACTATAAATGAGCAAAAAGACAAAAAAAAAAATCTTTTTGTTCAATAAGAGCTTTAAGAAAGTTTAGGAAAATCACTGAATGTATTGGAATATATATATATATATATATATATACTATTTTCAAAAGACAATGTCTATGATCAGAAATAATGATCACAAAGACATGATCAGAAATATTTTTCTATCAGCAATTTATGAATTTGTGAAGTCCAACAGATATTTAGGTTATAATAACAAACCAATGAAAAACTCGCAATGTGATTTGTTAAAAACAGCAGTTAATTCTCACTCAAATCACACCCTGCCATCTTTGAAAAGGACAAAAAGAGAATGACAATATGAAAAGATAAGATGATCATGGTTAGAATGCCTTTAAATCAGCTCAATTTGCAACAAAGAAAATAATAAAAATGGAGGAAGAACGGAACAGATCAGAAAACAGCCAAATTGTATATTGTAGATAGAAAAAAAGTTTTTCATCACTGCATAAGGTCTGAAAAGGTATCAAATAATGAGAAAAGACAATTTCATGTAGAAATCTAATAGAAGTTTCAATATTAGTTTGTCCATTGTTGTTGATGATGACCAAGGACATGGGAGAAGAAGATGAAGCATGGTGTGTCCAGCTGTGGCTAACCAATCTGATACATGATTAGAAGGCTCTGCCACAGGTTGGGACACTGATGGTCTGCTGGGACTGAAGACAAGGAGTTGGCAATGGACTTGTGCAGTTCACGTTTTCTTTGTGTCCCTGCAATCGTGTTATGTTCATAGGAGGTGGCACTTCTGCGGGTGAAGCTTTGTCAGGCAGGTCAGTCTTGCACTTGCATTTTCCTGGTGTCAGAGTTGATCTCAAAGCTCTTCAGTGATGCTTTGACAGTATCCTCGAAGTCCCAAGTCATGATGCTTCTTATGTGCCATTCCAATACCTAAAATAGTTGGCTGTAATATGAATGAGAATAGGCTACTTTTTCTAACAGGTCAAGCAAGCAGAGAGATTCGTTTGCTGAAAATGTGTGTGGAAGGATAAGGGAGAATGAAGGAGAGCATCATGTGGATAGGAATATTTTGGGTTAGATCAGTAGTTCTCAGCTGGCCCTTGGGTTCCATATAAAGATTTTGGTAATATTTATCTACCAAGGTTGACTTTGCCTTTCATCCATTAGCAGTCGATAAAATAAAGTACCAGATGATTACTGGGGTCAAGGTAATTGACTTACCCCCACCCAAAAAAAAACTTGCTGGCTTTGTGCCAAAATTTGAAATCATCATCATCATTATTATTATTATTATTATTATTATTATTATTATTATTATAATAAAGGTGGCAAGCTGGCAGAATTGCTAGCACACCTGGCAAAATGCTTAGCAGCATTCCATATGTCTTTTTGCTCTGAGTTCAAAATTGTGCCAAGGTCAACTTTGCCTTTCATCCTTTCAGGGTCGATAAATTAAGAACCAGTGAAACATTGGGGGCTGATGTAATCGACTAGTCCCCTCTCACAAAATTTCAGGCCTTATCCTTCTAGCAGAAAGGATTATTATGATTATTAACCACTGCTGTCACTACCACCACTAATTTTTTTAATTAAAATTCAGATTTTCTTCCTACATAGACTACATTAAACTATTAACAGAACTAACTTCAGCAAGAACAAAGAAAGACAACAGTATTTTATAACACAAGTATAACAGTATCGTAAATGATTTCCATAGCAATTAATCATGTATTAATTGATTAAAATATAATTAAAAAGAGAAGATTTTGCTGTCTTTTGTTTTTGTCTTTTTCTTTTTTAATTTGCCAATAACAATCAATATCCTGATGAAAACATGCCATTAACAGTTCACTGATTGATACAATTATGCAAATTAATGTTTTTACTAATAGTTCTTAAAACAAAACCACCCACCATCAATGTGTCTTGAAATCCTTGCATGTATTTTTACTTAATCATCTCTGTGCTGAAGGCATTTATGCTGTGTAATCGTACTTGTCTTCTGCAACAACTTACTACTTGGCTTGTCTTTGAGATATGGAGAATAGAAGACACAGGCATGTGTGTGCGTGCGCACACACACACACATACAAGGAGGAAAAAAAAAAGCCACCCTGGAGGTCTATAATCTATAATGAATTTCTGCTTTATTTGATCTGTTTACAGATCATTATGACTTTTAATGTTAAGCCTAAGGCCACAACTGTCAGTGGGTATAATTTACATTAGGTTAACCTTAGTACTTGGCTGACATTAGTTTCCATGTGACCACTCAGCTTGCAAGAAATAGCAACCAAATCTCACTTAAAACGACACCACACCATCTTGAATATATTCTTTTACTTCTTTCAGTCATTTGACTGCAGCCATGCTGGAGTACCGCCTTAAAGGGTTCTTAGTCGAACAAATCGACCCCAGGACGTATTCTATCAATTTCTTTTGCTGAACTGCTAAGTTACAGGGATGTAAACACATCAACATCGGTTGTCAAGCGATGTTGGGGGCGACAAATACAGACACACAAACACATACATATATACGATGGGCTTCTTTCAGTTTCCGTCTACCAAATCCACTCACAAAGCTTTGGTCGGCCTGAGGCTATAGTAGAAGACACTTGCCCAAGGTACTACACAGTGGGACTGAGCCCAGAACCATGAGGTTGGTAAGCAGGCTACTTACCACACAGCCACTCATCAGGATCTAAATTCATGTTGTTAATGTTTCACTTTTTCAATTCTTCTATAGTAGAAAATTTAGGTTGTAATTCATATACATAAACCTCACACAGACACACATGGAAAGAAGAGGTGTATTTACTTGCAAAAAAAAAAAAAAAAAAAAGGAGAATTTGTTTTTGAAAATGTATCTGAATTTGAGAAACTTGTAAATGTTTTTAAATAAATTTATAACAATTACAAGTTTTTCAAATTCAGGTGCATTTTCAAAAATAAATTCTCCTATACATGTATATATATATATGTGTGTATATATAGGTGTGGGTGTGTGGTAATAAGCTTGCTTTCCAACCACATGATTCGGGGTTCAGTCCCATTGTGTGACACTTTGGGCAAGTGTGATCTACTGTAGCCTTGGGCCAACCAAAGCCTTGTGATTGGATTTGGTAGGTGGAAACTGAAAGCCTGTCATATATATGTATATATATATATCAAAGTGTGTTGTCTTTGTATCTGTTTGTCCCCCGCCACCACTTGATTGATAGATAAACACACACCTTCATAGGCTGCAAATATGTTTTATATATATATATATATATATATATATATATATATATATATATATATGTATATATATATATGTATATATATATATATCTTTTAACTTCTTTTGCTTGTTTCAGTCATTAAACTGTGGCCATACTAGGGCACCACACTGAAGATTTTTATAGTTGAACGAATCAACCCCAGTATTTATTTTTAAGGCCTGTTACTTATTCTATTGATCTCTATTGCCGAATTGCTAGGTTACAGGGACATAAACACACCAATGCGGACACGTACATTTATATACACACACTCAATATATATTTACACATACACACACACAATAGTTTCAGTTTCCATCTTCCGAATTCACAAGATTTTGATTGTTCCAAGGTTACAGTAGAACACACTTACCCAAGGTGCCACGTAGTGGAACTGGACCCAGAATCATATGGTTAGGAAGCAAGCTTCTTACCACACAGCCACCTCTGTCCCCTTGTATCTTTCTTTTTCTCTCTCTCCATATAAATATATATATATATATGCACACACACTCACAAATGTGTATGCAATTTGGTAGAATGTATATGCATATTTGCACTCATAAATAACCACTCATACATTACATATATACGATTATCAATTACAGTTTATAAATGTGTGTGTGTGTGAGAGAGAGAGAGAGAGAGTGTGTTACTGTTAGTGAGGGTTGTACTCATGAATCACTGTAAGTGAGCAGTCTATTTCATGGTAGTTTTGACATGTAATTAATACTTAACAAGATGCAGTATACATCTCGAGAATGTGCACCGCACAAATAAGACACTGACAAAACAAATTTTCTTAAACTCGGCACTCAAACAGTCTTTCTGCCTATTCTCAGCCTACATCAACACCCTTGTCTCTTCATACCTCACACCACCAACCCACTGTTATTACTAGCATTGCAGGTTTCCGCAAAACCTTGGAGAAGATATTTATTTTGCATGCCATTTAATGTGTAGTTATACCATCTACTCTGTGTGCATGTGGTGGGGGTGCACATGAATGTGATGGAGAGAAAGTTAAGTTAGGGCATTTGCATTAAATCACAGCTGACACTTCAAGTCCTCAGCCCAGAGTCTACCTGTATCACTTCCCAAATCCTGCACTAGCGACTGCATATAACCCTTTCTTTCTAGAACAGCACATTTTAAAACTGAAATCCAGCCACATCAATCCTGTCTTAGGGTACCAGCAAAATAGGTGCATGAGTGCATCATGATGTGTCAAGCAGGTTTGAGTGGCATAGTGCAATTAACAAGTTTAGGGGTTAGATACATTATTGCTTCATATATAGTGTCTTGTTTAAACTCTTTAGTGTTCACATTATTCTGTCAAAAGTAATGCTTATTTATTCACATTGCTTTTAATTAATCATGCATTATCTTGTAGCTTTGAGATTTTGATGAGAAAACTGTTAAATTTTAGAATGATATTGTAGGGTAGGTGCGAGAAGATGAATCTGACCAGTTTGAACATAAAACAGGGAGAATATTTGGGCTGGATATGGTTGGTTTAAATATTAAAGGGTTAAGGTCTGACTCCTTAATATCATAACACAAAGATGTTAGATCCATCTGTACACAGTGTTTTGTTTAAGGCTTAACTCCTTCAGATTCATAACACCAAAGATATTAGATATTATTTGAGGTATCTGTTTATAGAATGTTTTGTTGAAGGTGTAATCCTTGAACAAACAGAATGTTGATGCACTTCCGTGAAAGTGAGGAAATACAGAACAAGATCAGTGTCCATTTTGGGTTGCATGAGTGTCTGTGATTAGAGGTCATGCCCGAAGAAAGTTGGGTAAGATCAATTGAAAGAGAAAGCATTTTTTTTTTTTTTTAATAATGATGAGATAGAGTTAATTTGAATGAGAAAGTCTACAAGTAAAAAAGAAAAAAAATCTAAAATAAGAAACAAAAACGAAATAGTGTAATAAGAAAACAATAATGTATAACAGAATTACCATTTCTGTGAACTGAACATTATGAGTGAAATAAGAGATTTTTAACATTTAATTTAATAGTGTGTGTGTGTGTGTGTGTGTGTGTGTGTGTGTGTGTGTGTATATATATATATATATATATATGCACTGTACACTGACTTTCATATGTATTATCAACATAGCACTTTGATATATTGCATATGTGTATTTGGATATACAAATAAAAAAGTTACTCTGCAATACACACAAAAGTTTTTTATATATTTGTTGTAGGTGATTCACTTACTTCGTAGTTATTCCAAAATTCTTGTATGTATTTGTATGTACCTGATGTATACAAGGTGTGGTAAATAAATTGTCATCTAAATTATGCAAAAACGAAAATAACACTGACATCATTTTAACAGATATATTTACTAAAATTACATAAAAATATCTTGAGTAGATTTATCCAATAAAATCGCCATCAGCTTCAACCATGGCTTCCAGACAACTTTGGAATTTCCTACAACGCTTCTTGTTTAAGTTGGTGAATGCTGCCATAATCCTTGCCTTCAGTTCATCTTTGGCGTCACAATGTTTTTTCTTGGTCTCTCACTCAACTGCAACCCACACATAATAATCAAGGGGGATGCAGTGTGGCCAGATGTTAGGGGTGATGTGGTAGCAGAAATTGTCTGACAGCCATGACTGGGTTCTCCTGTTTGTATGGCATGGTGCAGAGATCTTCTAGCAGTCATCCTCTTGACCCAGTGCAGCACTACCTCCTCAAGCACTTGATGTAGGCCTCCATGTTGAGTTTGAGGCCGTGTGGGAAGAGGAATGGAGGCATAACATTGTCATCACTAGTGATCACTCCAAACACCATAATGTTTGATTTTTATCACTCTCAGTAAATATTTTGGGGACACAACAAGCCAACGGTTGTTCTTCTGTTTGTTCACCATCTGATCCTGATAGAAATTTTTCTCCTCTGAGAAATACCAAAGCATGTTTGGTTGGAGCCGATGCTTGAGTTTCTCCAAGAGCTTCGTAGCACAGTCTTTCTTCTTGTCCTTGATGGCTTGGGATAAAAATTGGCCCTTTCTCATCTTGTAAGAGGAATACCAAATATCTTCATGAACTAACTGCCTGATAAGACACTCAGATACTCCCATGTCCCTGGCAATGGACCTCACTGAGTTGGAGAGATCATTGTCAATCACAGCCTGGATCTCACCAACAAAGTTAGGAGTTCTTTCTTTATCAGAATGAACAGTGAGTTTTTTGGGCTGCCATACCTTTGTAATCACCATTAGACTCAGCCAACTCTTTCCAAATCCTCTGCACTGTCCTCAGATTGACACCCAAACACTCTGGAATGTTTGTATTGGAGCTTCCAGTGTGAATGCCAAGCAGTACAGTATGTCATTTCCAAATTTCTGGCAGAGTGAATTGCATCATCGTGCTGTTTTTCTCAGACAGTGCCCAACTAACCCTACTTTACTGTGTAGTTGACAAAATCAAAAACAAACAATGCACATGTCATCATCATCATCATCATCATCATCATCGTTTAACGTCCGCTTTCCATGCTAGCATGGGTTGGACGATTTGACTGAGGACTGGTGCAACCGGATGGCTACACCAGGCTCCAATCTAATTTGGCAGAGTTTCTACAGCTGGATGCCCTTCCTAACGCCAACCACTCAGAGAGTGTAGTGGGTGCTTTTACGTGTCACCCGCACGAAAACGGCCACGCTCGAAATGGTGTCTTTTATGTGCCACCCACACAAGAGCCAGTCCAGGGGCACTGGCAACGATCTCGCTCGAAAACCCTACAAGGCCAGTCAGGCGGTACTGGCAACGGTCACGCTCAGGATGGTACATCTTATGTGCCACCCGCACAAGAGCCAGTCCAGGGGCACTGGCAACGATCTCACTTGGCTTGCCGGGTCTTCTCACGCACAGCACATTTCCAAAGGTCTCAGTCAGTAGTCATCGCCTCGGTGAGGCCCAATGTTCGAAGGTCTTGCCTCACCACCTCAGCCCAGGTTTTCCTGGGCCTACCTCTTCCATGGGTTCCCTCAACTGTTAGGGAGTGGCACTTTTTCACGCAGCTATCCTCATTCATTCTCACCACATGTCCAAACCAGCGCAATCATCTCTCTTGCACACCACTACTGACGCTTCTTATGTTCAGCTTTTCTCTCAAGATACTTACACTCTGACGGGTATGCACATTTACATTACACATCCAGCGGAGCATACTGGCTTCATTCCTTGCGAGCTTACGCATGTCCTCAGCAGTCACAGCCCATGTTTCACTGCCATGTAGCATGGCTGTTCGTACACATGCGTCATACATATATATATATATATATATATATATATATATATATATATATATATACTCATATATATATATACTCATACATATATATATATATATATACACATACATACATATATATACATATACATACATACATGCATATATATATATATATACACACACACACACACATATATATATCTATATATACACATATACTGATCTAAACTAGAGAAACTGACTCCATATGAGAAGTAGACACTTGGGAACATTTTAAGTACTCACCACTAATGGCCCAAACTGTTGTTGTTTGAAGCCAAAGGTCATTCTTGATCTAAAAGAACTATCAATCAAAAGCAATCCAGCCATTACCATAAACACCAGTTTCTTTTTCTCCTTGACATTGTGCATCTTGAATTACATTGCTCAATGTTAAAGACACTAGGGTGTAATTTGAGGGAGATTTGGCTGCTGTGGCCACAACTATAAACAGGCTCTCTGGTTAATCACAACTGTGGGATGGTGTAATGCAATATATGTGCTAAAATTTACAATAAACTATATTTTTAAAGTAATGTCTGTCACCACTTCAACATGGCTGTTCCATTTGAATGGATGTTACTGTAACTTTTAACCCCAGGGGTTAAAAAAAATCACAGTAATATCTGTTTGTACAGAACAGCCATGTTGAAGTAGCAACAAAGATTATTTGGCAGTACAGTTACTGCTTCATCTCTTACAGAGATTTAATAACTAGATATATTTTTAAAACTGAAGTAAAATTCTAACATATACACTACAATAGGTACAGGTGTTGCTTCTCAACTATGTTGCCTTGGGCCTGGAAAAGTGGACATTTATTGATGATGATGATGTTAATATATAGAAGGAATGACCCCCTTCAGTCATGAATGACCGTGGGATTGCGCCTAGAAAGTTGCCCTCCAAGGCACAAATGCAGGCAAGGTTGATTTATAGAAGGCCAGCAGTCGCCCATGCATACCAGCCTCCCCTCTCCATGCCATTGATGTTATCCAAGGGAAAAGCAAAAGCCAATACAGCTCGGCACCTGTGACGTCACAACTCATTTCTACAGCTGAATGAACTGGAGCAATGTGAAATAAAGTGTCTTGCTCAAGAACACAACACACAGTCTGTTACAGGGGAATTGAACTAACTCATGATTGTGAGCTTGATGTTCTAACAACTGAGCCATGTGCCTTTGCACGAAAAAATTTTAAGTAGAATAAAATTAGAGTAATGACTACACATGAAAATTATTGCTCCAGTTGTCTTTTGGGAGTCAATGATTCTTTGCATGTGGGGGTGAGTTAAGCGTTTTGATACAAACAGGTCTAAGACCACTCTTGGTTCTATGACACAAACTTTCTGTTTTTAAGTAATATAAACAAGAACTTTCCATCAAAATTTCATGAAAATATATTTTTAAACACCAGCTTTATAATAACATTATTTTACAAAATTCTTCATTATTCTTGAAATTAATTAAAAGATGGGAAGAATGATTCAACAGAAATATGGCAACAAAAGGGTTACATATGTGAAAGAAAACTGTTGTAGACACTACACTGGTCCTAATAATATCCAGTGGTAGTATTTACAAATTCAAACAATTGATAATTCTGGTCTGACATTGAGTAGCAGACTAGCTTCATGCTCTTTGATCCATGCCTATATGAGGATTTTAATTGAAGTTCAAACTCAGTATTGCAAGCTAATGAGAAATTACAGCAAGGTAGCTAATTACAAGGTAAATTGTGTAATGCTAGTGGCAGGAGATGAACCATTCACTCTTCAGCTCATAGTCTGCCTTCATACCGATTCAGTCATCAGAAGCACTTATATATTATATTCACCAGATATGTCTCTGCTTCAAGTCAATCTATATCAAAGAGTGTCATTGAACATCCCAAGTTAGAGCACCAGTGACAAAGAAATTCTATATAAAAGCACTTTATATTCTGAAGTTAGATTTCAAACTCCTCCTTCCCTCTTCACCTTCCGCTTATCATTTCATTTGCACCCCACCCACAGTACATATAATATAGATGGCTTATTGTAGTCTACTCAGTGATATTATGTGAAATAACTTTCTTTTTCTCACAATCAGGGAACTTTTAAGTATCAAATCAGCTCAAATCTAATTTTATGGCATGAAGAAGAGGAGAGATAAATTTCCCAATCTACAGGGTGTCCACAAAGTCTGGGTACATGGGGATTAACACATACTTTAAGAAATTATTATTTCTCATATTTAATTGTTTATGTTATGATTTTATTTACTCCATGTACCAACATGGGGATTAACACATACTTTATTTCTTAAATTTCGTTTTTGGAGTTGGTTTGCAAGATTTTTTATGTGATTTCGTGTGTTGAAGCATATTCTGTTGTGTCTGGGGAGAGTCATTTTCTTATTGTGCCTTAAAATTTAACACACTCACCGGTAAAATTTCCACTTATTTTTCTTTTTATTTTCCTAAAATTTTCGTTGCGCCTTGCAACCTTATCAATAATCTTGACTATTGATAAGGTTGCAAGATGCAACGAAAATTTTAGGAAAATAAAAAGAAAAATAAGTGGAAATTTTACCGGTGAGTGTGTTAAATTTTAAGGCACAATAAGAAAATGGCTCTCCCCAGACACAACAGATTATTTCTTATACTTAATTGTTTATGTTATGATTTTATTTACTCCATGTACCTAGACCTTGCGGACACCCTGTAGATAGAACAGTTTATATCACAGGAAGCATTCTAGATGGAGACAATAAAAAATAAACACATTCTGCAAAGAAACACAACAAAACACTTGTGCTAATGGATTTGAACTCAAGCCCTTTTAAGCAGGTAGTTCAAAATCCTTAACCACTTGACCACCTTAGACAGTCACAATATATAACCAAACATTGTAACTTACCAAATTTTACTGGTGTACAACAAATAACAGTTGTACTACTACTACTACTGCACTAGCCTCCGTCTAACTACCATTAACCTACAAGAAAGAAGAAAATAGATAAATAAATAAAATAAATAAAGTGAAGTTAATACTTTATTTAGTGTGTGGCAGGTGAAGACGGAGAGATTGGAAATGAACATAAAATGATATGCAAAATACAAAATATTGAACTTCAAAGCAGATGGATGGCAACAAAGTTCCTTGGGGAAATTTAGCAACAGCATCAAATTCAACAAGCTTGGAACTTTTCAACATCATGTGCATGTACACACACACACACACACACACACACACAAAGTACCTGCGTTGTCAAAAAGGACAGAAGTTTTATTAATTATAGAGAATAGTGTGTCTGTTCATGGTGCTGGTGATGTATAAACCCATTTGATAAATTTCTTACCTCATGATTTTGCAGTTTGTATTTTAATAGTAAAATATTAAGCTTTGATCTCAGCCGAAAGGGTTGAACTTAGTAATTCATAAATATCTGACTTGATATACAAGTGTAGGTAGGTAGGTAGGTATGACTGTGTGACTTGCGACCACATGATTTTGGGTTCATTCCCACTGCACAGTACCTTGGGCAAACGTCTTCTATTATAGCCCCAGACCAACTAATGCCTTGTGAATGTATTTGGTAGATGGAAATTATGTGGAAGCCTCTGTATGTGTGTGTGTGAGCATGTGTACATGTGTCTGTCTCAGCATTTAACAATTAGTGTTGGTTTGTTTATGTCCCCTTAACTTAGTGGTTCAACAAAAGAGACTGAGAGTAATAAGTACCAGACTTAAAAAAAAAAAGAAAAGAAAGAAGTACTGGAGTGTTGATTTGCTCAAGTAAACTTCAAGATGGTTGCTCAGAATGGTTGCAGAGCAATGACTGAAACAAGTAAAAAAATAAAAGCTCACCTCCTACTCCAGCCAACTCTTATTTTAATTCTCTCACTACCCCTCACACTTTCTCAGTTTATCAGTCAGGGTAGCATGATAAACACCTCATCACCTTCCACTCCCATTTTACTTCTCCTACTATCACTCACTCTTTATTTCTCATTTGATAGTTTCCTACTTTTACACAATCTCTTTTGCATAACAATAAAATAAATACATATGGCAGGGAGATGAACTGCTGCTGCCTCTAGTGGTTGACTCTTCATTATTGACAAGACTAAACAAAGTCAAAATCATGTGATCTGGTGGTCTTGGTGCTGGAGGTAGCAGGGATATATCTCCCTGCTAATGTTGAAGAACACTTAATGTAGCTCCAATGTAAACTAAGGAAATTGACTAATCATTACCAGACTCATTAAACTCTGTCCAACCTATGCAAGTATGCAAAAATGGTGTTTAATGATGATATAATTTTCTTCTTTAATGTCTAGTTTCCCATGCTTGCATAGTTGAGATGAGAGTGTGTAGGGTTGAGTTTTCTATTGCTGGATGCCTTTCCTGTCACTAACCTCCACCTATTTGTTTACAAAGATTGTATGACAAGAAGCCCAGACATGCTACTGTAGTGAATTGCAAGCAAATGAAACCAATTGCTAAATGATTCAATTAGTGAAACCATTATTTACAAACCTATGAATGAAACATATGTAGGTGAGAGAAATATGAAACTGTACATGCACACACACACACTCAGGTACAGGTATGGCTGTGTGGTAAACAACTTCTTTCTCAAACCACATGATTTGGGGTACAATCCCACTGCGTGGCACCTTGGGCAAGTGTCTACTATAGTAAAAGATACTTGCCCTGTGAGTGGATTTGCTACACAGAGACAGAAAGGAGTGTATATGTGTCACCATTTCTTTGCCTTGACATCGCATGATAGTTGTAAACAAGTGTCACGGCCATGCAAGCAGCATCGTTCATTTCCCATCTTCTGTGTTTGGTCATCGGGAAATAATATTACTTTGCCTGGAAACACTGGTGAGTGTTCAACAACAGGAAGGGCATCTGACCATAGAAAATACACCTGAACAAAAATTCCATCCCAATCCATGAAAGTATGGAAAAGTGGATATTAACCCTTTAGTGGTCAGAATATTCTGTTAAATGTAATTCTTTTATTCTTTTACTTGTTTCAGTCATTTAGCTGAAGAAATTGAACCCAAGACTTATTCTTTGTAAGCCTAATATTTCTTCTATTGATCTCTTTTGCCAAACTGCTAAGTTACAGAGACATAAACACACCAACATCAGCTGTCAAGTGATGGTGGTGGTAGACAAATACAGATAGACACACACAAATATATACATATACATATACAATGGGCTTCTTTCAGTTTTTGTTAACCAAATCCACTCACAGGAGTTTGGTTGGCATGTGGCTATAGTAGAAAACACTTGCCCAACGTGCCATGTGGTTGGGAAGCAAGCTTCTTACCACATAGCCACACCTGGACTTAATGCTTATTTATTCACACCGTTTTGAATTAATCATGAATTATCTTGTAGCGTCAAGATTCTAATGATGCGGTAGATTATTTGTAGAATGATATTGTAAGGTAGATGTGAGAGGCCAGATTTGGCCAGCTTGAACGTAAAACAGGTAGAATACTTTGGGCTGGATATGGCTGGTTTAAATGCTAAAGGGTTAAACCGATAACGATAACTCTGCAGAAAATGAACTTCAAGAAATATGGTTTGCATGATTTCTCTTTTTTTAGCACAAGATGAACCACAATGCCTTTGAATACAAACTAATGAACACTACAAGAAAGACTCCAAGCAGAATTCAAATAATGCCGAAGTGGAGCTTTCAACTAAGCAACCTATACCGATCGCTGGTCAGGCTTCTTTGACCACTCAACCAGTGGTCTTTGTGATGATTTCTACATTCATGTAGAAAACATATATTTCAAACAGAAATACAAACTGCTGATATGAATCATGGGATGGAATGGAAAGGTAAGTGTAAATAGAGACACAGGAAAAACACATCACAGGCATTTGATGAGCATAATCAGATCTTAAAGGAACTGTTTATCTGTTTCTTCGAACCTAAGGAGGCAATAGTGGCCTGTTTCAGTTTTCAGAAAGATCACAAACCCCTTCTTACCCCAACCCACCTCATTCCACCTAACAAAAGGAAAATAAACCCCACTCAGCTTAGAAGGGGTGGAGGACTTCCAATAATCGAATGTGCAAAAGCAACAGTAATAACAAAGTAAGTAGATGATAGCAACACAGAGACAGATTCGTTCTATCCCCTCTTAAAACACACACACACACACACACACAAATGCATGCATGCATCAGTCCTACCCACTCAACCCCCCACTGCTACTACTACCATTTTGATAAAGACAAACTGGAGCAGAAGAAAGTAAAAGAAAAAAATAAAAGAAAAAAGAAATATATATATATATATATATACACACATACACATACACACAAATAATAAGGATAAACAGTAAATCTCATCAATTCAAAGTGGATTATCTGGTTGAACAATATTAAATTACGTCTCCTTAACTGAGTCTGTCAATGTCAACAATGATGATAATGCTGATGATGTTAATGTAATGGCAGTGATGACGACGGCGATGATGATGATAATGATGATGATGATAATGTTCATAATGACAAAGGCAGGAATGATAATGATGGTAATAGTGGCGACATCTACTTACAACCTTCATTGTCTCTCCAACCTGCCACTGCTCCTCTTCTCTTTCAACCTCTGAATAAACACCAACACACACACACAAACAAATGAGTGTGCACACACACACACACACACACACACACACACACACACACACACAAAATTTATTCCACACTCCCTGACAAAGAAACACACCTCCTCCTCTTGTTTCTCCTCCCTCCTCTTTTCTCTCTGTTCCCTGCCGGCAGCATTGTGCAATGTGCAACTCCATGCATGTATTGTTGCAGTTGCAATCTGCAGCTGCTGGATAAACAGATCCTAATATCGTAGACATAACATCATGGTGGATGCATAAGATGGTGGAGAAGCTGTCTCCTGTCCATTTGATTGTGATGCAAGTCCAGTAAAGGTGGCCAGACGGTGTGGTAGCAGTGATGGTGGAACGACATAAGACAGAGCAGATATTCAAGAAGGCAACAGCCAACCAACCAACCAACCAACCGACCAACCAGCCAACCGACCAATTAACCAGCCATCCAGCAAACCATCCAGCCAACCAACCAGACAGTCATGTTGTCTTAGGATCAAATTGTAGTTCAGATTTATAACAAGACATGTCCATCACCCCACCCCACTCTCTTGCTTCCAATGACAACAGCCCTAGTCTGTGTGTGTGTGTGTGTGTGTGTATGTGTGTGTGTATTTAATATTCAGGTGAACCTACTTAAATACTGAAAATACTGCTGTGGTTGATGATGATGATATCTTTACTGTTTTTGAACATAACATTATACACCAGTTTTAGTCCCCAAGCCATCACTGACCATCCTGTCCTGTTGTTTATCAAAGATTACTATTGTAGACAATATATCAATAGCAATCTTTCATATAAAACAACACACATACACACACACACATTTGTGCTTATTTCATTATAAAGTTTGGTATTGTTTAAATCCTTAAATTGAGAGTAATATAAGCCGCATTTTAATGACTGTTACTCCACATCAGCATGGATCAGATGGATCAGTGGTATAACATATTGACATGCATTGTTGTCACTGGCATTGCACTGCACTGTAGATTCATCCAGATGCAAATAGGTGCAGCTCACATAAAGTAAGAAAAGCCTTTTACGATTAATCATCTTTTTTACAATATTTTGCACATGTTCAGCCAGGGGGGGCTGAGAATAAGGAGCATTGAAAGTGAGGACGATCGCTTCAATATTATTTATTCGCTTTGGAAATGCAAGTATGATCAAATGGTCAAGAAGTTTTGCAATCATGAATTCTATGCAGGTGTCTTGGGCAAATATCTTTTGCCACAGCCTCAAGTTGATCCAAGATTTGAGTTGGAAATTATGTGGACGGAAACTGAGTAAAACTGGGTAGACAGAAATAAATGTATATGTTGACCTGTTAATCGAAGTCTAAATCGACCTTTTAGCATTTAAACTGGCCATATCAAGCCCAGATGTTGTACTGTGTTTTATGTTCAAACTGGCCAGATTCAGCCCCTCACACCTTCCTTACAATGACATTCTGAAAATAAACAATCACATCTTTGAAATTTCAAAACTGCAAGGTAATGCATAATTAATTCAAAACAATTTGAATAAATAAGCATTGCATTTGACAGAATAATCAGAATGCTAAAGAGTCAAAACGGATATTCAGATATTCAGTGAAATGTAGCATCAAGTGAAGACAGAAGGGTCTATTCTGAGAGGAAGAGAGGTCCAAGCTGAATTTAAAAGAGAATCTGTCCTTTACTCTTTGTAAATGGTAATTAACTGAACAATCAGTGCTACCAATAGATTGCTATTATTAAACTCTTAATCATATCCGTATGTAGCAAACCACCCCGTCACACACATAAACCACCCTATTGGACCCCTAGCCCCAACCACATATAGAGGGTTCATAAATCTAAATGTAGGGTAGTTTATATTATACTTGAGGAAAATATCCGAACTTGTAATTATACTATCTAATCACCTTCATCCGCATACTCACACACACTTACTCTCTTTCAAACATTCACACACATTAATACACAAACACAGAGGCACTTTCTGTACCTTTTACACATACAATGCATAGCTCACACAGCTGGCCTCTTTCCATCTCACACACAAGTTCTCTCTCTCCCCATCACACAAACACACACACTCACACAATCTATGCTCAACTTATTCTACTCATTTCAACAATTAAACAGAAAATCTCTATTTGTAAACACTCAGTCCATAACCAACTATTAGCAATCACACAAATTAAACTGGAAATGAGACAGATTTATCAAGTGACCAGCTTATTCACCACAATGACAAACTACAAGGTACATGTAATGGCATCAATCTAAACAGTTTTCCTGTGGCTGTTTCTGTTACAACACCCCTAATTAAATAACTAATTAGCCATGAAACCATAAGCACAGAACTAAGTGTCCATATAAAGACAACATTGAGAGTGAACATCTGTCAGAGTAGATAGGATGAGTGACTTCTAGCTGAAGGACAGGAAGGCCCATGGTTCATGCCTGGTCACTAGTGCTGGGTGTAAAGGTGTAATTGAACTCATAAACAAGGTAGATTGACTTCTTAGAGGCCATGAGTTCAAATCAGCTACAAGAAGAACATCGTTTCTGAGCAAGCTATTTTATTTTGTATTATTTCACTTTATTTAACAGCTTCGGAATAGTTATCAGGTAATTACATAAGAAATCAATAATGTAGGAAATCAATATCAACTGTTATAAACAAATGCTGAAGGTTTTTTTTTTCCCCCCCCTCATCTACTTTATGCAAAGAAACCAGAGATAAACACTGGTCCTAAAAAGCCATCTAAGGCTGGTGGGTAGAGATTATTCATATTAATATATCTTTTTATACATTGATACTGGGCTCTGTTTTTCCTTGGCCTACACATTTATTAATCATTAGCTCAGTCCATTTAGTGCTACACAGATTCCATAAGGTGTCACCACTATAAATAATAGAGGCACAGCAATTTCTTTCTGTTTTTTTCCCCCTTGTGTAAGCTATACAGTACTGAATACAAATTCTACAAAATGAGCTGTGGCTGGGCACTCTGTTGGTTATGATGATTTGATTAAAGGAATAGCCGGCTCATGACATTAACTTGCAAGTGGCTGAGCACTCCACAGAAACACATGCCCTGGAAGTAGTTTTCAGGGAGATTCAGTGTGACAAGGCTGGCCCATTGAACTACAAGTAGGTCCCATTTTTGCCAGCTGAGTGTTTTGAAGCAGTGCAGCATAAAGTGCCTTGCACCAGTAGGAACTGAACTCATAACTTTACAGTTGTGAGCTGAGTGCACTATCCACTAAGCCACATGCTTTCACACGGAGATAGGTCCACACTTGACTGATATGTCCTGGATACATCATCATCATCATCATCATCGTTTAACGTCCGCTTTCCATGCTAGCATGGGTTGGACGATTTGACTGAGGACTGGTGAAACCGGATGGCAACACCAGGCTCCAGTCTGATTTGGCAGAGTTTCTACAGCTGGATGCCCTTCCTAACGCCAACCACTCAGAGAGTGTAGTGGGTGCTTTTACGTGTCACCCGCACGAAAACGGCCACGCTCAAAATGGTGTCTTTTATGTGCCACCGGCACAAGCCAGTCCAGGGGCACTGGCAACGATCTCGCTCGAAAATCCTACGGGAGCCAGTCAGGCGGTACTGGCAACGGCCACGCTCAAAATGGTGCATCTCATGTGCCACCCGCACAAGAACCAGTCCAGGGGCACTGGCAATGATCTTACTTGGCTTGCCGGGTCTTCTCACGCACAGCACATTTCCAAAGGTCTCAGTCAGTAGTCATTGCCTCGGTGAAGCCCAATGTACGAAGGTCTTGCCTCACCACCTCAGCCCAGGTCTTCCTGGGCCTACCTCTTCCACGGGTTCCCTCAACTGTTAGGGTGTGGCACTTTTTCACGCAGCTATCCTCATCCATTCTCACCACATGTCCATACCAGCGCAATCGTCTCTCTTGCACGCCACAACTGATGCTTCTAATGTTCAGCTTTTCTCTCAAGATACTTACACTCTGACGGGTATTCACATTGACATTACACATCCAACGGAGCATACTGGCTTCATTCCTTGCGAGCTTACGTATGTCCTCAGCAGTTACAGCCCATGTTTCACTGCCATGTAGCATGGCATACACTATATGAAGATAAATTATTCACTAGTATTTCTATTAAAAAGGACCCCCTTTAGTCTTGAACGACCATGGGATTATGTCTAGAAAGTTCTCCTCCAAGGCACAGGTCCAAGTAAGGTTGTTTATGGAAGACCAGCAATCACCCATGCATACCAGTCTCCCCTCTACACGCCACCAAGGGAAAAGCAAACACCGATATGTTATCCAATGATTAATGACAGGAGCCCATAACTACTGGGTCACAGACCAGTCCAGGCTGTAGATCTGTTTTTACTGCGGCACACAGAGAGAATAAATTTTAAAATTTTATTTCTATTTTACTGACTATTGCAATCTGCAGAATGCATTATAATGTGGATTCTCGTCCACTTGTATTCTGTTATTGGCACTGTAATGTTCTTGTCGCCACTATTATGTTGTGGCGGTATTCTGCGCCTTATTATCTTTGACTCATCTATTGTGCTTTTGCTGATAGCTCTGCAAGACAATGACTTTGAAACGTCTACCTTGATTGTGACTTGAGCTCGTATAAATCATGTAACTGACACTGACTTCAACTGAGAACTTGTGCAATGACTCTACTTCTACTGATCTCCTACAACAACTGACTGTCTGACTTTATAGTGACTGACTCATACAACTTTGTCATGAGGGAAGGAGTGTACCGTTTTCACCACAACATAATGCATAATTAATTCAAATCAATATGAATGAATAAGCATTACATTTGACAGAATAATCTGAATGCTAAATGGTTAAGAAGCTTGCTTTGCAACCAAGCGATTTCAGGTTCAGTCTCATTGCATGGCACCTTGGCCAAATATTTTCTACTATAACTCTGGGCTAATCAATGCCTTGAGAGTGAATTTGGTTGACAGAACTAGAGTGGAAGTTCATCATGTGTTAGCATCATCATCATCATCATCATCATCATCAACATTGTTTAACATTCATTTTCCATTCAGGCATGAGTTGGATGGTTTGAGAGGAGCTGGCCAGGCATAACATCACTCCAGGCTATTGTGTCTGTTTTGGCAGGGTTTTTTACAGCTGGATGCCCTTCCTAACACCAACCACTCTGCAGAGTGGACAGTGCTTTTTACATGGCACAAGTACAGGCAAGGTCAGTTTTGGCATGGTTTTTACAGCTGGATGCCAACCACATTGCAGTGTGAATTGGATGCTTTTTACGTGGTACCAACAGGGTCACCAAGTGAATAAGTGAGCATGTGTGTGTGTGTGTGTGTGTGTTCATCTTAGTATGTATGTTTGTCCTTCCATCCCACTGCTTGACAGCCAGTGTTCATTTGTTTACATCCCCTGTAACTTAGCAGTTTGGCAAAAGAGACTGATAGCATAAGTAGCAAATTTCAAAAATAAATACTAGGGTTGATTTGTTCGACTAAACCCTTCAATGTAGTGCCCCAACATGATCGCAGTCCAGTAAAAGAAGTAAAAGGTAAAAGAAAAAGAGAAACAAACTGTCTTCAAGATGAGAAGGAGAAACTTTTGAGAGATCTGATTTAACGATTTTACAATTTAAAAACAGAAACACGTAACTGAAACATACACAAATCACATATATGCATAAAACATACCCATACACAATTTGCATACAAGCTCTTAAATTACTCACACATGCAAACACACACATACACATGCATGAACAATTCTCATACATACAAATCACTTATAAAAGACACACATATTACTAGTACACATGAATCATATACATGTATATAATATGCAAGCACACACACACACACACACACACACACACACATTTATACACATGTGGATGGATGGATGGATGGAGATAGATAGACAGAGATAGACAAGTACATAGAAGTAGAAGTGGACCAACAGACAGGCAGAGATAGGTAGACAGACAAACAGACAGTCAAATAGAGATAGATATACATGTATTTATGTATATGTACACAGACACACACATACATAGACATTGTTCAGCAAAGCTATATAAATTAATAGATCATGACAAAATTATTTTGTAGCCATTAGTGTCAAGAAAGGCAGCAAGTCTGTAGAATGTATTAGTGAACTGTGTGTGTGTGTAATAGTGAATTGTATGTACAGAGGAAGCTGTGAAGCTGTACATGTAGCTAATTAAATGACATGGCCATTGACTATGAGTAAACAAATGACAAGGCTGACACATGACCATGAAACAACAAGAGATAAACTGTCCATCTACATACTATCATAGATGCATAGTCTTCAACAACACTGCACAGAGAAAGAAAGAGGGGGTAAAGAGAGAGGGAGAGATAGGAAGCAAGACAGAAATTGAGATTACTGGAATTCTAATTTCTTGCCCAAAACCAACACTGGTTCCACAAAATGGCATAAATGTATTATTGAGTGAGGCAAGAAAACTACACAATAAGGGAAAATGAACAGAAATAACTACAATTATATAAAAGTAATTATTTTGCTCAATGAAGCTGAAAAAAAAAAAGAAAAACAAACAAACAACAAAAAACAAAAGAAGAAACATGTACAAATATATAAATAAAAGTGATTATCAAAGATGAAGATTTCGTCTTATTGTTTCATTTAGTTCTTTGGGGAATTGAAATTTATTCTTGATTTTTGAATTGGAATTTACAATTGTCAATTCTTGTAATTTCTCCACCTCACTATTCTGAAAATCTTTGAAATCCACAGCTGTTGGGCAGTACCACTACTGGTTATCATGTGTGTGTGTGTGTGTGTGTGCACATATATATATATGCATATACACACACATATATCTAAATGCACATACACAACTATACACACACCCACATGTATAATGCACATACAGATATATGTGTAAATATATACATGTATATACCTGACAAGCCAAATGAGATTGTAGTTGTGGCCGATGCCAGTATTGCATAACTGGCCCGTTTAAAAGTATCCTCCAATCGTTGGATAATATACTGGGCTTGAGAAGAACTGCTGGGTCAAGTGAAATCATAGTTGTGGCCAATGTCAGTGCCACCTGACTGGCACATAAAAAGCACCCACTACACTCTCGGAGTGGTTGGCATTAAGAAGGGCATCCAGCTGTAGAAACCTTGCCAAATCAGATTGGAGCCTAGTGCAGCCCCTTGGCTTACCAATCCTCAGTCGAACTAGCTAACCCACGCCAGCATGGAAAGCGGACATAAAATGATGATGATGATAATATATGATGATGATAATATATATATATATATATATATATGTAGACACACACACAAACACACACACATTCTTACTACATGTACACAAGGTTTTTGAACAGCTGCTCCTTGAAACATGTTTACTACTACACCCACCAACTACTGCTACTACTACCACTACCATCACCACTACACCCCGCTGCTGCCACCACTTGTTTTTATCTAGCAACCACCTCCTTTCTCAATCAGGAAGTTAACTCTTTCACATCACACACACCTACTGGTAACACTGTAATTTACTAAATAATACAATTCTCACTCGAACTGTCATATTTTTATTTATCACATTATAAAAGGAACAACTTCAGTACTTAACTGCTATGATACTCTAAATTTAAATGCAAAAGGACACAATTACATACAACATGACATTTTTGACTGCTACCCCAGTGAGTCGGCTAACTAGTGTCATTAGTACTGCAGGTACATACGAGATGCATTCCAGAAGTTTTATGATAGGCAGCTAAAATCGTCCAACATTGTTGTAATCTTAATATATCATTGCTATGCGCAGACATGGCTGTGTGGTAAGAAGCTTGCTTCTCAACCACATGGCTCCATGTTCAGTCCACTGCTTGGCACCTTAGGTTAGTGTCTTCTACTATAGCCTCAGGCTGACCAAAACCTTGTGATTGAATTTGGTAGATGGAAACTGAAAAAGGCCTGTCATATATGAGTGTGTGTGTGTCCATGTTTGTCCCCTATCACTACTTGACAACCTGTGTTGGTTTATTTAAATCCCTGTAACTTAGTGATTTGGCAAGAGAGATTGATAGAATAAGTACCAGGCTTAAAAAAAATGTACTGGGATTGATTCATTTGACTAACAACTCTTCAAGGCAGTGCCCCAGCTTGACCACAGTCTAATGACTGAAACCGGTAAAAGATAGAAGACCTAATAAGCTGACCTGCCAACTTTTGTTACTCCAGATTGAAGACAGCTGTAACAGCACTTTGAACACAGTTTGGAAGCTCGATATGCAATGAAGTTTTGTGTGAAACTGGGGAAAAAAAACGTTACAGAAACTTGTGAAATACTCCAGGCTGCTTATGGATTAACTAGTAGGAGTCGAGCGTCTGTTTTTTGCTGGTACAAGAGGCCAGGCAAAACAAGTTGACTGGGAAGTTCATGTTGATCCCCATTTTCAACAGCAAGGGCTTTGCTCTGGTCAGATAGTCAACAAAGAGTACTTTTTCATTTGGAGGAGTAACCAACTACTTGACAGAAAATGAGCATCAAAACTGTCTCTCACCCTCCCTACAGTCCACACCTTTGATTTTGGTTGTTCCCCGAGCTGAAGAAGAAAATAGAGAGGCTATGAGAAGGGTCCTGGTCACTTTCACTTTAGAGGACTTCAACAAAGTGGTTGGAGTGCAACAACAAGTGCACTGAAGTCAAAGGATTCGACTTTGAAGGAGATTATAGTGTTTTGTACTTCTTTGAAATTAATAAATGTCTCTTCTGAAAATCTCTCAAAACTTCTGGAAAGTACCTTGTACAATAGACTGATTCTAGTCACAATCACAAATAGCTGTACTTAGTTTTTTTTTTTTTTTTCTCCCCTAATATCTACAAATAAAAATGGATATTTATTGTCAGAAATATGGCTCACTTAAATCCAAATACATAGTCTTCAATGATACAATAGCACTGTTACTTGTAATCGAATTTTATCGTCTAGTGGTTAACACTTTCAAATTCACAATAACTTGTTGTGTGTACTGTGGTACTTATTTCTAGCAAACTCTTTTGATGAACTGCCTGAGTTATGGAAGCATAAACAGACCAACACCAGTTGTCAAGCAGAAGGGAGAACAAATACAGACACAAAGACACGTGCACACACACGACCACGAGTTTCCATCTACTAAATTGAATCACAAGGCATTAATCAGCTCAGGAGTACAGCAGAAGGTGCTGTGCAGTGGGACTGAACCTGAAACCACATGGCTGCAAAGTAAGCTTCTTAACCACACAGCTATGCCTGTGCCCGAAGGAGTTTATAGATAGCTACTCTGGAAGTAAGGCCTATCCTGTGACTTTTCGCATAGCATCTAACACCTGGCAATGTTTAAATGCGGCCAACTACATATATAACTCTTATATCTAGATAATGTTCATCAATGTTTTAACTTCCCTGGTTATGGTTGAATCAACTACCACTACTACTGCTACTACTACTACTACTACTACTACTGCTACTACTACTACTATAAATCCTTTCTGTCAGTTAACTCTGACATGCACAGTAGTGCTGCCACCGTCACCATCACCACCACTACTACTACATAACTACTCTAACAATAATAGATCATGTTGTCTTTGAGCTCAAAGTAAGTCTGATGAAGTCTAATGTACACACAAAAGACAAGGCAAGTTGATTGTAAGATGTAACCCATTTTTGCAAAAGATTTTACCTTGGAAGTCCCCGCATGTGAAAGGATTAAACAGCACTTACGATGCATGTGCATGAATGCACTGAAGAGTAAACGTCTGCACTAATAATTTTGAGCAATGTTTTTGTCTCTGTGACATGCTAGTGACATGCTTGGTTACCTAAATAACAGAAGATAGATATTTAGCGCAAGTCTAAACTGTGTGATACTTCATGTGGAAAATTACGTTTTTTTAGGTTTAATGTTTATTTAAAATGATGATGCCATTAATTACTTGAAAGGTGGTGAGGTTGGGTGGGGGTGGTGGAATTTATGAGGTAAAAGAGAGTGGGGAGGGAGAGAAAAGAAAGCATAATCTTTTCAAATATTGTAAAATCTTATGAAGTGCTAAGTGCACCACTGGCACAAACAGTTGCATTAATCTATATGCCACTAAATGTGGGATATGGGGGTGGGGGCTATAGGGAGTCCATGGAACTCTCCTCTGAGTTGCAATGTTTGTGTAGGGCAAATCAGAATTTGCAGATCTTGCCTATTTGTCAGTCTATGATCGAAGGCATTTCAGTAGTGGCAGCTTTCATATATATATATATATATATATATATATATATATATATATATATTATATTTTATAAAGGTGTAAATGAGTTGAAAAACCTGTCAGTTATTTCAAGTAGGTTGAACAATAATGCATGTTTTTTTTGTTTTTTTTTTACCCAGCAGACTCCACTGTTTAAAAATGTCTCACCGATAAACCTGCAATCATCCCATCTTTTGTCCATATGCAGCACAACTAAGATTACATACCCAGTGCGTCCTCTCTTGGAATATTGTAGGATGCAATTTAAAGGAGAAATTGGCTGCAATTTCTAGCAAGTCAAACAACCAACAAATAGCTGTAATTTTCATAGGAAGTGTTGTTGGATTCAACAGCAAGCTAATACAATATTCATCAATTTATAGAGTGCTGCTATCTACAGGGTTTATCTACAACTTTACTACCAGTGCAGTCGGAAAACAGAACAAAGGGACATAACTGAATAGAAATTTGCACTGCTACCTCTGCCACTTCACAACCTTAACTTGATTTTTTTGGAGCTAAGTTCAATGTGTGTATCTTTTACTTGTTTCAGTCATTAGACTGCGGCCATGCTGGGGCACCATCTTGAAGACACCGTCTTTTAGTCAAATTAATTGTCCCCAGTACTTATGGGGATGTAAACACACCAACACTGGTAGTCAAGCAGTACTGGGGGACAAACTTAAGACACGACACACATGCATGTACATTATATTAACTCTATCTGGCCAAAATATTCTACCTATTTCATGTCCAAACTGGCCAGATCCAGCCTCTCACACCTACCCTACAATGTCATTCTAAAAATATAGTCACCTCTTTGAAATCTCAAAGCTACAAGATAATGCATAATCAATGCAAAACAATGTGAATAAACAAGTGTTATATATTACAGAGTCATCTGAATACAAAGAATCTAGATTACATAAAGGACCAGCATCTGAAACATCAAGACCCTTTCCTTTCTCTTAAAGTGATAAACTAATACAACATTTATTAAAACTCATTCCCACCCCATATTGTCTTTTTTTCTTTTCATGTTCATAGCTTTCTATATATACATGTATATACAGCAAATAAAACAGAAACCAAATAGACTAGTGTTGGTCAGCAGAAAAAGTGCAGTGGAACAGCTGTAGAGAGCAGAATATCCAACATTTCAGACAGAGCCCTTCTTCAAGATATATGATGACAAGAATGGGAAAAAAAAATGAAGTCATCAGAGTTTTACATCTTCTATGTTTGAGCAGTGGCAACCAGTCACTCTATCATAAAGGATATAAAACTGTAGTTCTTCCTTCTTTCTGTTCCTGTTATCTTTACCTTGGAGAAGGATTGTCTGAGACATTGGATGCCCTACTTCCCAAAGCTATTCCAACTGTACTCTTTCTATCCCTGTGGATAAATTCACAAATTTTTCTACATTTTCTGGCATTTTGCAAGTGAACACTTTTCATTGTGAATGATACCCCCAAAATCCTTGCAATGTACATTTCACTCAGAAACCTAAATTCAAGAAAAAAAAATTTCTGTCAAAAGCCTAAAAAATATTTCTAGAGTCTTAGTAGCAGAGTTACCAAGCTTTATGCAAAGTTTCATACAAGAACATTACTAAAAATTTGTCAACCATCAGAAAATTACAAAGCTGTTTTTAATACATTACAAAATAGTAATAGTTGAACAGGAGTAGAAAGTATGTAAAATTGTAGTAGACTAATAGGCTGTACAGGCATTTCTGTTCAATGGTATAACATGCAACTTTCTGACAACACTTCTAATAGGAATACTGTGACCAACAACAAAATTCTGGAAAGGGCTGTCAGTCAAAACACTGAATCGCTGATTGTGAAACATCATCTTTGGTGGTCAGGACATGTAGCAAGAATGGAAGAGCCAAGGTTCCCATGCCAAGTCTTATTCAGCAAGCTCACTCCAGGGAAACGACTACAGGGTTGCTTTCTTCAAAGATACAAGGACAAACTCAAAACAACATAAAAGGCACTGAACTTGAGCCTAAATCATTTGAAACATAAGCTTGTGACGGCACCAACTGCTGGTGTTCCATCACCATTGAAACCAAAATTTCAAAGCCACTAGATGAGAAAAGGAAGAAATCAAATGACAAGAGAGAAAGGCTTGACAAAATCAACCCTGTCCTCTACCAACATTACCATGCAGTCAATGCCATCACCTCTTTCATGCAAGAATTGCTCTACATAGTCATCAATGCCATCACCATAAAGGAAGCGATCAGCAAAGAAGAAATTAAATTCTTGGATATGAGATGAAGCCAACATGTATATTTATGTGTGTGTGTGTGTGTGCGTGTGCGTGTGTATTAATATTTCCCTATGGCATTCTGATATTAATAACCTGGTGCTAGAACTCAATAAACATATGTTTCAGTATGAAGTGTCAGGTGAGTACAGAAAGGTAATAAGAAAGCTGTTTCTGCTTTAAGATGCAAAGCACTCATAGTTGGGTGCTCGAGTACCACACTATATATATATATATATATATATATATATATATATATATATATATATATATATATATATATATATATATATATATATACATACATACATACATACACACACATATTTAGAAAAAAAAAATTGATGTAAAAGAAACATTTGTTTATTTACTTTATGTTCATTTTTCCATGTTGTAAGGAGATTTATTTAACTATTTTTTTTTTTTTATCTGATCTTCCACCTGTTGCCAATCCTTGTCGGCTTTCCATGTCGAAAATATTTTATCCCACCAGTTTTCAAAAGTGCTGATCTACAGGACATATTGCTTACTGGAAATGTCAATACATCACTGTTTTGCAGAACTTAAACATTTGTTCACAAATACACACATTATTTGTGTGTGTGTGTGTGTGCATAAGCACAGGCATGGTTGTGTGGTAAGAAGTTTATCGTCCCAACCACATGGTTCCAGGTTCACTCTACCATCTCTCTTGCACACTCACACTCTGTGAGTAGACTGTATAATGCATGTGTGTGAATTGCTATACTACATGGCCGTGAAACATGGGTCATGACTGCTGAGGACATGCGTAGGCTTGAAAAAAATGAAGCTAGTATGATTTGCTGGATGTGTAATGTCAGTGTGCATACACAACATTGTGAGCACCCTGAGAGAAAACTTGGACACAAGAAGCATCAAATGTGGTGTGCAAGAGAGATGACTGCACTAGTATGATCATGTGTTATGTATGGACGAGGACAGCTGTATGAGAAAGTGCCACACCCCAACTGTGGAAGGAACCTATGGAAGAGGTGGTGAATCATGACCTTCGAATGTTGGCCCTCACAGAGGCAATGACAGGAGACCGAAACCTTTGGAGATATGCTGTGATTGAGAAAACCCAGCAACTAAAATGGAAAGTACCATCTGAACTTGGCCAATGTCAGGTCTGTCTGACTGGCTCTTGTGCCAGTGGCACATAAAAAACACCATCCAAATGTGGAAGATGCCAGTGCCCCCTGACATCACCACCACCACATTGGGAGGAGAAGGATGCTGAGTATTAGAAACTGCACTACAGAAAGTTAGCCTGCAGATTTATTGTGCAGATGTTTAGGCCGTGGCACATCAACTCCCTAAACATACACATAAATACACGCGGAGGCAAAGACACACACACAGAAGCGCATACACACATGCAAGCATTTATACACTGACACATGCATGCATGCAGATGAAGCAGACCAGGCCTAAAACTATGGTAACCAATGAAGATATTGGTTCCTTTTAAAGCATATATCAAATGAGGAAAGATTAAAATGTACGGCCAGTCTCTATCGAGATAAATAATGTATTTAAATTGCCAATTAACTAACAGAATACTGACATTTGTAAAGAACAAAAATAATATATTTGAAATATACAATATATATATATATATATATGTAAATGCACAAACACACATATATCTCATATAGAAGATGAAATACACACACGTGTATGTATTGACATACACACATACATATCATAATATAACCATATAATACAAAATCAAACTTTGTTTTAACCATTCAATTAATAATGATTGATGTTGCTATCTAGTTCAGGGCTTTGTTGTTTTCCTGTTTTATCTGCCTTTCCTTTTTTTTTTTTTTTTGGTTGGTTTTTGTTGTCTGCTTTTCCCTCTCCACCACAAATTTATTTGTTTGTTTGTTTATTTGTTCTCTTTCAAAAATTTTGTAATTCATTTATTTATTTTATTCTATTTTATTTTACTTTCTTCATATTTAGAGGTATTTAATTTATTTTTTTGTTCTTTCAATTTAACTCTAATCATTGGATTCTTTTAAATCAAGAATGGTCTGAAAGCCTAATTATTGAAATTGAATAATAATAATAATAATGATGATGATGGTGATTTCTTTTATTTGCCACCAGGGTGAAGGATGAATGGGGAAAATGCAAAGAGAGACAAAGTGAGTGTATGTGTGTGTGTGTGTGTGTGTGTGTGTGTGTGTGTGTGTGTGTGTGTAATGAAATGATAAAAATAAAAGAAATAAAATAAAAAGGGGGTATAATACTACTACTACTACTACTAATAATAATAATAATGATAATAATAATAATAATATCCTGAGAGATAGAGAGGAGGGAGAACGAAAGAAAGTTGTACTAAAGGGATGAGAATTGGAAACATTCACAGAATGTAGTGGAAGGGAGAGAGAGAGAGAGAGAGAGAGAGAGAGAGAGAGAGAGAGAGAAATAATAAGGAAAAAAGAAAGGAGAGCAAGGCAAATAGAGAAAAAAATACTTCAAAGTGTTTTTTTTTTTTATTTCATATTTGTTTTATGGTTTTATGTTGCTGACTGAAAACTTGAGGGTTATATAAGATTTAAGAACAACGAGTATCAAAGCATTCATTGCTAATTAAATTTTGACCACTTTTAAGTAATTATCATCATCAACACATAATATACAACATATATGTAAGTGTGAATGAGAGAGAGAGAGGGAGAGAGAGAGGGAGAGAGGGAGAGAGGGAGAGAGAGAGAGAGAATGTGTGCGTGAGTGAGAGTGTGTGTGTGTGTGTATGCATGCGTGTGTGTGAGTAATATACAGACATCATTTGGTTCTTTAATTGGTCTCAGTTGATGCACTGTGGCCATGTTGAAACTCTGGGGGTCAATGTAAGCAACTAGTCTCCTCCCTGCAAATTTCAGGCCTTGTGTCTTTAGTAGAAAGAATTATTATTATAATTATTATTTTGCAATCTCTATATGTCAAACTGCTAAGTTGTGGGACTCAGAGGGACACAACACACAAACTTATACCAACTTCACTCACTACGCATTAGTTGGCCGAGGGTTATAGCTGAAGAAACTTGTCCAAGGTGTCACAGAGTAGCACTGAACCTGAAACCACATGGCTGAAAAGTAAACTTCTTAAATGCAACTCACATGTATAATCCTACCTGATATGCAATACGCTGGAATCAGACCTAAAACCACATGTTTGTGAATTGTACTTCTTAATTACATTATCCTAAATATTTATCTACCTATCATCCCCATCATTTTAATGTCCACTTTTCCATGTTTGTATGAATCAGATAGAATCTGCTGAAGTGGATTTTCTGTGGTCAGATGTTTTTTTCTATCACCAACCATTACCTGTTTCCAAATAAGGTAATATTTGTCCATGACCAGACTTGTTTTTACAGAAGATTGGAAACAAAGGGCTCCACTTGCATGAAAGTGTCACTTGTTTACAACTATCAGGTGATGTTAAGACATGTAACACACACTCGCACATACATACACAAATGCACACACACACACACGAGGGACCTTTTTTCAATATCTGCCTACCAAATCCACTCACAAATTCAATACTTTACTACAAACTAGAATCAATCTTCCTCTCCCTCTCAGCTGGTCAAATGTTAAAATGAAAATGAACAGGTTGTTATCTGCCGTCTGATGCCCAGAACACAGAACAGCAACAGGATACCAAGAAACCAGTAATTTATCAACTTCACCACCAAGATTTTTTCCAACAAGAAATAATACCGGTATTAACAAGACCATTGATTGTATTCACTAAAGAATAAGCACGAGATGTCTAGAGAGAACAAATCCTGAAAATCCAGAAATCAGATCTAAAACAAGTCCCTTGACTTAACAGAACATAGTCTGAAACAGATACAGGAACCTCTTCATTACTGTTGTTGCATTAGAGAGTGAGATGAGGAGAAGCTAGTGGAGAACAGGAGCAAATGTGGAAAGAGAGGCAGACAGAGTAAGAAAGACTTGCTTGAGAGAGAGAGAGAGAGAGAGAGAAAGAGAGAGAAAGAAAATATCAAACATATATAAATTCTGTCTGACCCATGCAAGCATGGAAAAGGAGATGTTAAAACAAAATGTGTGTGTGTGTGTGTGTAAGTAGGGGTGAGGGGAGAGACAAACAGAGACAGAAAACAGTAAACTCTAAGGACACAAAAGTTTGCAGCAAAAAGAGAGAGGGAAAGAGAGGTGGGGAGGGAAAGAGAAGTAGCAAAAGGAAATAAGCAGAAAGAGGAGGTTGGAGACAGAGAGGAACAGAGAACACAGAACATTTACAATAGTTTGACAAAGAAACAAGAATGAGTATGTGTGTGTCTGTGTATATATATATGTGTGTGTGTGTGTGTGTGTGTGTGTGTGTGTGTGCATGTGTATGCATACAGACACATACTTGTTCATATACATTTAAGACTTCCACCCCCATTCCAATCCCCACTATACTCCAGAAGGTTGCAAAGTAATCCAGGAACATGATGGCAACAATATCAAAAGTTACCGGTTCCCAAGAGCCAGATATTCAAACCGATTACTTTTATGACTGGTTCTTCATTTCGGTTTGTTGATTCCGGAAGACAAAGCAAAGATGGCATGACCAGTAAGTAGAGAATAAACTTGCAAAATATTCTTTACTTTTTTATATATTTATGCATTTATTTACTATTGCAATGTTTTTTTTTTTTGTTTCTCTAGTTTTTGTCAAACCTTTTAAACACAAGTGGATTTAGCTTTTATTTATTTACCAACTTATTTATTATTATTATTATTATTATTATTATTATTATTATTATTATTATTATAATTTTGCAAAGAGGTATAAAAATTCATTATCATTTTTTTTTTTTTTTTTTTTTCAATGTTTCCCCTGATGAAATATGACACACATCCACTTGAGCACATGTATACTAGTACACATTCACACACTGAAATTGTACCAACACAATTCAACACACTCTCATACTGATAATAATTTGTACACCTTCATATACAACAGACATCAACATATACTACTGAACACAAGCAAACCTATACACACACACATACACACACACCTAGAAATACAACATTGGACACACAAATTTCAAAAGAGGCTATATTCCATTTTGTATTCAAATATAAGTAAACAACACAATTAAATAGATCAAAAGACAAATACACAAACATACACACGTATATATACATATATGGGGGATTTTACAGTACAAATGGGACATATAGAACTCAATACATAAAGTAGAGTGCTTATACTATTTTATTATAGGTTGGAAGCTACATCAGTGACTCAAGAGTCATGCAAGAAAAGTTTGTTCACATGAACTGCTTGGCCCTTGGGTTAGCAATAATACATGTGTGTGTGTGTGTGTGTGTGTATCAATGTTTTAATGTCAACTTTTCCATGCTTGCATGGGTTGTGCGAAATTTGTGTATATCTATAAACTATTAAAAGTGAAGTTCAATCTTGCTTGCTTGCAATGTTACACAGCCAAACTGGCACATAAAAGGAAAATACTTTGAAAGTAACGTGCCCCTGAAATGTGAATACAAACAGAATAAAAAAAGTTTTGTGTAAATCAGACCAGTAGTTAGAGATATTTGGTGTTTTGGGGATATAAATACCAAAATCAGTGCATAATGGGAAAATACTCCGAAAATAACTTCATCCTGAAAAGGAAGAAACTCTTAACTTTTCCATTAGATGCATTATGATAGGCCAAATATTTTTAAGTGAAAATCAAAGATTTGGCTGCTATTTTTGGCATGCCCTGCCACCATGTAACAGCTATTTGCAAGAAAGGACCCCAAATACCAGTTACATGGTAGCAGCACATGCAAGAAATAGCAGCCAAATCTTCCCTTTCCTGAGGAAAGGAACCGTTTACGTGTGATTTCGATGTCACATTTGTTGAAAGCATGCAAAACAAAACATAGAAAAAAAACTCGTGAAACAAAATCCCATTGCTGGGAAACTCAGACTTCCCCAGTGACAAAACGGGTCACGGGTAGTCTGGTACATATATATATATATATATATATATATATAGGTAAAAAATTAATGAGTACATGTGTTAAATATCTTCAGGATTAAATAAAAAGACAACAAATGGAAAATGACATACCTATATACATAATTCTAAAAAATGTGTAGTAAATAAACAAACGAACATATACTAAATGCACAACGAACAGAAAACACGGAAAAAAAAAGGTGTTGAGTTCTGTGGTCCAACATATATATATATATATATATATATATATATAGCGTTCAATGTCTACTTTCCATCTTTCCATGCTGACATGGGTTAGATGGTTTGGCAGGAGCTGATATGGATGGGGTCTGCATCAGACTCCATTATCTGTTCTGGCATAGTTTCTATGGCTAGATACCCTTCCTAATGCTAACCACTTTACAGAGAGTACTGGGTTCTTTTTATGTGGTACAAACACCAGTGTTTTTAACATGGCATCAACACAAACACTTTTTATGTGGCACCAGCATTGGTATTAATTCTGCTGTGGTGGATGGGTCTTCTTGAGTACAACAAGGCACCTTTGTCATCTTCTTCTTAAGGATCAGTGTCTTGAAATTGGCCTTCAATACTTTGTCTCACATCTTCCTGGGTCTCCTACCAAAAGTTCCATCCACTTTAAGTGATTCACACTTCAGTATGCAACTGCCTACAACCATACACATCATATGACCAAACCAGTGCAGTATTCTCTCTTGCACACTGCATCAAATTCCTCTTGTACCCAGCTTTTCTCTCAATACACCAATGCTCTGGCGCACATCTACACCGACACTGCACATCCAACAGAGCATACTAGCATCATTCCTCTCTAGCCTTTGCAACCCAATTCACTTTGTTTTGTGTATGCAAATTTCAATGATCAGGTTAACAAAAAACCATTTAAGATTACTTTATCCTCTTTAAGATGGCACAACATAATTTGAAGGAAATTTCATGAAGGCTTCAGTGTTAGCGTATAATAATGTGGTTCAACCCCAGGTCAGCACTGACTGTACAAACCTAAAATCAAAGATGACCCAGTTATATTCAACCAGTCTCTTTTATTCAGTCTTGATATATTTGCAATTACATAATCCAATGTGTTCTTCAGTGTTTTATGAAGGTAAAGTATCACATGAGGAAAATTATGCTGCCATTTCCAGCAGGTTGAATGACCAACATGGAAGTTTCCTTGGCTCATTTATTAGAATATTGTTAGCCTGCCAACACAACATGATGTAATAAATAAATAAATTAGCATTATTGCACAATAATACTGATGACTGATGCTGAGAGAGCTTTAAAATTTTACAAAATGCAATTCATTTTAAAATCGAGATTAATGAAGCTAGCTGGGTAATCTTGAAGTATGCTACAATGAATATCTAACTTCAAAACAATTATTGTGAATACTTTGGATTTATGCAGCTGTGGTTAAATGTCACCTTAACATACATTCTTTAGAGAAGCTCTGAGCGTCAGTACATTTCTATAATACTGGCAATATAGCCACAAAATACTGACCTCATTAAAACATATACATACATACATGAATGTATTTACTTAAGAGGAGGACAATGGCAGAGAAACTAGCCAAAGAGTGGAGATAATATCTATATTTAGTGAAGTATACACACACATATGTGTATAAACATATGCACAGGTGTGGCTGTGTGGCAAGAAGTTTGCTTTTCAACCACATGGTTCTGGGTTCAGTCCTACTGTGCAGCATCTTGGGCAGGTGTCTTCTATCAGGTTGACCAAAGCCTTGTGAGTGGATTTTGATTCCAAGTGTATTGGACCATCTGAAACAAATCAGCAAGGTAAAGAAGTTGGACAAGTGGGTACCACATGAACTGAACAAGCATCAAACGACGCGTCTTGAAGCTTGCTGTTCTTTGCTGTCACGGCATAAAAGCGAACCATTTTTGCATCATATTGTTATGTGTGATGAAAAATGAATTCTTTTCTACAATAGCAAGTATTCTGAATAGTGGTTGGATAGAGACAAAGCGCCAAAACACAATCCAAAAAAGAATATTCACCGAATAAAGCTAATGGTGTCTGTTTGGTGGTCCAGCACTGGTGTCATCCACTACAGCTTCATGAGACCTGGTAAGTTAATTAGAGCAGATGTTCACATCAATCAATTGGATGAAATGATGAGTGAACTTGCAATTAAACAACCGGGATTGGTCAATAGAGACAGGCCAATTCTCTTGCAAGACAATACCTGACCACATGTTGCACAAAGAACGCTACTCAAGTTACAGGAACTGAACTTGAAAGTACTCTGTCATCCACCATATTCACCAGACCTCGGACCAACTGACTACCACGTTTTCCAGGCATTAGACAACATGTTGCAAAGAAAAAACACCAAGTCTGAAGATGCAAAAACAGCCTTCTGTGATTTCATCACCTCTAAAGAATTCTTCGCTGCTGTCATAAATAAGCTACCAATAAAATGGCAAAATTGTGTTGATATTTAGGTACATACTCTGATTAACTACATTGCTTTTTGTTGAGATAAAGTAAAATAAACTTTCAGCTCCAAATTGGACATTTCATTCTTAATGACCTGATTATATATATATATATATATATATATATATATATACTTAGTCCTTCTGTTGGCAGTCATTAAAGTTGTTGATCCAATCCAGTAAGCTATCAATCTTATACAAATGCACACACATGCATTGAACAGAAACAGAGGCAAATAAACACAAGGAAACGGTGCAAAAGCACGCACATATTCAGAGTTATAGTAAAAGATGCCTCTGCAAGATGCCACAAGGTGGGAATGAACCCAGGACCTGACAGTTGTGAGGCAAACTTCTTAATCATTGGGTCATACACATATATTTATACATAAATATACACATGCATTGATTTAGGTGCAAATATAAACTGAAACACACACACACATACATACATATATGTATATGTACTTGTATGTATGTAGACACACCTATATTTGTCTACATGTGTATATACAAACACACAGCTACACCTGTGCTAGAAGTTAGAATGAAGTGCAATATGAGAATATATGGCTATAACTAGCTTCATGAAATATTAAATTTCTAAAATGATTTAAGAATAACAACAGTTTCAAATGACAGGACAAAGTATTCTGACAGAAATGGATAAACTGTGTATGTGTGTGTGAGTGAATAAGAACTACATGATAGAAAACAATGTATTATTAAGAGAAGGATAAATTATACACACTACTGTGTGTGTATGTGCTATAGAAGAAAGAGAATGTTTATGTATGATACATAATATGCTTGTAAGAAGAAGAATACTTCTAAATGATAGAACAAGGTGATCAGACAACTATAAACTATACTAGTGTGTGTTTGTAAGACTATGGTGCAATAAAATGTGGTAACACCTGTAGAAGAACTGTTCCATGATTTATATAATCTTTGCTAATGTCTTCTAATTTAACATAAAGGGATTTGACTACTGTCTGTTTTTATTGCTTTGTGTGTATATGTGCCTCTATATGAGTATGCCTGTACCCTGTTTAACCCTCAACAGACAGTTGTATGACTGGTTATGTCTGTGTTTTTCATATCTGGAGAGTCCATGAATGCGTGTGTGTGTGTGCGTGTGTGTGTTTGTACATTAACACTCTGTGGAAACTGTGTGTGCATGCAGATAATGAACAGGGCTTTAATTTCTGTTTTACAAATCATAAAAGAGAGATGCATCTCTCCACTGGATAGGATGTGAAGCTATTTCAAGCTAACATTGCCAGATAGTTTGGTATCTGTTTCTCAAGACAGCTAAGTGAACTCAAAATAAGTGGTGTAGCACCACCATAGTCAACTGCTACAAAGGTAAAGGTGATACATTAGATAGGAATAATTACAGAGGTATCAAGTAGTTAGATCAGGTAATGAAAGTCACAGAGAGAGTCATAGCCCAACTAATTAGGGAGAGAGTCAGTCTAAATGAGATGCAGTTTGGATTTGTGTCAGGGAAAAGCACCACAGATGCTATATTTCTGGTAAGACAGCTGCAGGAGAAATACCTAGCCAAAGATAAACCTCTGTACCTGGCTTTCGTTGACATGGAGAAAGCCTTTGACAGGGTTCCCCAATCCCTTATCTGGTGGTCGATGAGGAAACTAGGGATAGATGAATGGTTACTGAGAGCTGTACAAGCCATGTACAGGGATGCTGTCAGTAAGGTGAGGGTTGGCAATGAGTACAGTGAAGAATTCCAGGTAGGGATAGGGGTCCACCACGAATCAGTCCTCAGCTCCCTCTTATTCATCTTAGTCCTCCAGGCAATAACAGAAGAATTCAAGACAGGTTGCCCCTGGGAGCTCCTCTATGCTGACGACCTTGCTCTTATAGCTGAGTCTGTATCAGAACTAGAGGAGAAGTTTCAGGTGTGGAAGCAAGGACTGGAATCAAAGGACCTTAGAGTCAATCTGGCAAAAACCAGAATCTTAATAAGTAGGAAGGCAGACAAACCACAAATCCCTTCAGGTAGATGGCCCTGCTCAATCTGTAGAAAAGGTGTAGGTAGAAACTCCATAAGATGTACCGGTGTAAGCTATTGACACAGGAGGTGCAGCAATATCAAAGGAAGGCTAACTGGGAAGATAGCTTTTGTATGTGGGAAATGCTCAGGGGCAATAAACACTGAAAATGTGCAGAAAACAGCTTCCATCACATTCCAGGGAGAAACACTACAAGTAGTTGATAGCTTCCATTACCTAGGTGACCATATTCAGGGACCTTGAGTGGGATGAGCTACTCAACCTGAAGAAAATCCTAACTGGGCCCCACCTGCAAGGTCATGTGCTGTTTATCTTGATATGAGATCACAATGTCGCGTGCATATGGTTGTGATGCAAGTGCCTAGTGTACCCTTATCAGATGGGTATACTGGGCTTCATAGATTTTACCTCAGTGTCACTTTGATGGCATGCACTGCTTTCTCATTCAATAATAATAATAATAATAATAATCAGGAAGATTCTAAGCACTTGAAAGACAGCTGAAAACTTGTGGATACCTAACGTCACAGACAGTAACCAACTACCGACAAAAATTCTACCAGGAATAAATTCTGCCTGAGCCAAACCGAGGGATGTGAGTTCGATCCTCATGGCTGACTGCCAACAAATTTTTCTGCTATTAAAAAGAAAAAAGGATTTTATCCTTTATATCTATACTGTTCAGTATCTATGCATTGAATAAAATTTATCTTTCTACTTGTTCTACCATACATTTCAGCACTTCGAAAAAACAAACTTGTTTGTTTACATTCGGTGTAAAATAATAATAATCTTTTCTATTAAAGGCACAACAAGGCCTGAGACTTTGAGGAAGGAGGTAAGTTGATTCCCAGCCCCTTTCACTGGTACTTAACTTATCGACCCTGAAAGGGGTGAAAGGTGAAGTTGGCCTCAGTGGAAATTGAACTCAGAACTTAAAGACAATTGAAATGTCGCAAAGTATCTTGCCTAGCATGCTACTGATTTGCGATCTTACTGATAATAATAATCCTTTCTACTATAGGCACAAGGCCTGAAATTTGGGGGAGGGGGATAGTTGTTTGCATTGACCCCAGTACTCAACTGGTACTTATTTCATTGACCCCACAAAAGGATGAAAGACAAAGTTGACCTCGGAGGAATTTGAACCCAGAATGTAGTGGTAGACGAAATACGGCTAAGCATTTTGCCTGGCGTGCTAATAATTCAGTCAGCTTACCACCTTAATAATAATGATAATAATATAATAGATCAACTTAACAAGAAACAAACAAATAATATAAAAAGGAATTATTTAAAGGTTTCCTTCTCTTGTAATTTCTTATTTAAACAGTTCAATATTTTAAAAAGTCATATTCTTCAAAACTCACTAAGAATTCAAATTGTATTGACTTTTATTTAAAGTTAATTTCAAATTTTTTTCTTTTTCTTTTACAGAGAAAGAGATGCTGAAGAAAAAGTGGGTGATGATGGATAGGGTGGTGTAAATAAACTTACAAAAACTGA